>NC_063044.1:2830334-2878473 GCF_018812025.1 Megalobrama amblycephala | reverse complement strand
AAAAAAACACATACATTTCCTGCCCTACCCTCCCCTCGAAGAAATCAGGACAGAAGTGGTTGAAAGTGGACAAATTGAATTAAAATACCAGGTGTAAACTTGAATGTGTTTTTCTTATCGACTTGTGATCTGATCGACCAAACACATCTTAATACCAGGTATAAACAGGGCCTTACAGTCAGTAAGAAAAATATCCATTATTATAACTTTATAAACTATAATCACTGGTTTACAGTAATGGCCGAATGCAAGTCTAGTTCCAGCTGAAGAGTGACCTCTGACCCGACGCATGATGCATGAGTAATGTAAGATTAGGTAAGAGTAGACTGAAAATTGGTTTCAGTTAAAGTCAAAAAGTAATACTGAATGAATAAAAACAACATAAGCTAGAATGTACACTTCTCACACTAACAAAGGTGGTTTTAAAGCATTTTTAAAGTATTTTTTTTAATTATTTAAGGTAATTTTAAGTAACTACTCAAAGCAGTGAAATTAATTTTGTACATTGATTAGTCCTGTAGTCTTGTCAAATGTAGCCATGTATAATAAGCAATGTCACATATGAAGACTGTGATTATATCTTACATAGCTAAGCATTACTCACCACAGACAGAAGCAAGGGTGAGCCTAAGAAAGTCACGTTCTTGCTCTAATTCTTTTATTCGTTTTAATAGGTTGTCCACCGGTGGTGACTCTTCAACAGCTGCCTGGAGTCCTTAACATAGACACATGCAATATCAATATTAACCTTACAGCAACTAATTACCATCAATCACTGTTTATGTTCCATCACTCTTAGTTTATTTTCCATCAAAGATTAGGTTTGATATAACAATCACATCAGGATTGTGTAGTAGATCATTAATCATCTCACCTTTTTCACTGTCCAGAGAGCAGCAAGCAGCAGGTGCAGTGTCTGGGTACGAGGCATCTGTAAAACAAAATTAACAGTTCTGATAACCATATACAAAAGCAAATATTATGATAAAATTGTTAAAATACTGAACGATACCTTTAAAAATGATTACTGCAGTTTTTTAGAATACTACATTTTTTGTTACATATATAAAATGCATTTTTTGGACACAAAAGTATTACTGCAATACAGCTGAAGTAGTACTAAAATACAACTACAGTTTTACTGCAATACAGCTGAAGTAGTTGGATTGTTCACCCACTAATAAGGAATGTGAGCTGAAGTAGTACTAAAATAATAATGCAATAGAGCTGTGGTAGTACTGCAATACAGAATACAACTAAAGTACAATAAAATTAATACTTTGGGAAAATATTTTTTATGGTTGAATCTTTAGGACAAATTTAGTTGTCACAGACACGTCAGGCTCCACCTCCCGTCAATACCCACGCACCCAATCACCGGAATTCTAATCATTGCCACCTGCACTTCATCAGCCACTTAATCACCAGCACAATTTAACCCACACTCACACACACACCAGTTGTCCGGTCTCGTTTGTAGTACAGACTCTTGTATGCGAACCTCAAGGACTCAACCTGCTACTTACCTGCTACCAGCGATCCCTATCGCTCCGTTGTCTCCAGTTCCCCTCCTGTGTTCCTCCTTCCGTGTGTGTGAGTGTTCCTCGTCTGCCATTCTCCATCTCCTCGACTTCTACCTCCATCTGCCATCACAAGGACAGTATCAAACCTCTATCATCTCATTTGAATTCTCCATCTTCCATTTACTCACCTGCTCATTGCGGTTTCTCAAATAAACCACCATACTTGCTTTTACCTCTGCCTCTGTGCCGTCTGTATCATAACAGAAGACCGGACCCGTAAAACATGGCTAGAGATCAGCATGAGCCAACAAGACCCGTTCCAGGAGCTCGTGAGCGCGCTGCGCCGAGCACTCACTCCACCACAACCACCGTCACCAGCACCTGCCGCCGCTTCCCCAGTCACTTCTTCATTGCACTTTCCAACCCAGCACGCCAGTCCCATGGCCAGGCCGGCGCCCTACTCAGGATCGGCGGAGGATTGCAGCGGATTCCTCCTGCAATGTGAGCTGGTCCTGGAGATGCAATCGCAACTTTACCCCACTGACACCTCTAAAGTCGCATTTATCATCTCGCAGCTACAAGGTAAAGCTCTCCGTTGGGCAGACGCACTCTGGATTCAAAAGAACCCCGTGGTGAAATCCTATTCAGCCTTCGTCTCTCACTTCCGCAAAGTCTTTGGAAAACCCCTTTCGGATTCATCTGTCGGTGAGAAACTCTATAAATTAAAGCAAGGATCTAACGCTGTGAGTGACTATGCTTTGCAGTTCCGTACCCTGGCTTCCAGTAGCGGATGGAATGAACAAGCCCTCATCACTTCCTTCCGCCAGGGGTTAGAACCAAAGTTGCGATTGCATCTCGCTGCATACGAGGATAACATCGGCCTCGAACGCTTCATCCAACTCGCCATCCGTGTGGGCACTCGTATGCAGTCGTGTCTTGAAGAGCACCAGGGCCAGCCACCTCTTCAACCTCTCCTCCGTCGGTCCGAACCCGTCAGCTCCCCAGAACCAGCCAGCGAACCTATGCAAGTTGAAAACTCCCGACTCACCCCTGCAGAACGACAACGCCGGCTGACCCTGAACTTATGCCTCTACTGCGTCTCTCCCGGGCATGTACTCTCCGCATGCCCAACACGCCCTCCAAGACCTCTGGTGAGTGCCATCCTTCCCTCTTTAATCCAGATGAAACCACTCACCACCGTTGTAACCTTTACTGCTGCCAATATGTCTGTTCCAGTTGTTGCGCTCCTCGATTCAGGGTCAGCCGGGAACTTCATCTCCGGGTCCCTCTGCCGTCAACTCAAGTTCAAAACCTCGCCTTCACCTAGTATCTATCAAGCCCACTCCATTACCGGAAAACCCCTAGACCGCAAAAAGATCACCCGATGTGCTGGTCCTCTGCAACTCCGCATAGGCCTCCTTCATGTCGAGGATATCCATCTGCTGGTTCTGGAGGAATCCACCGCTGACGTGGTTCTAGGGCGCCCGTGGCTCGAACTCCACAGCCCAACCATCTCCTGGCGCACGGGCGAGATCCTGAAGTGGGGCGAACACTGTTTCTCGACCTGCCTCTCCGGGTTTCCTGTTCCTCCATCTCCACGTTCCAAAAGAAATCTCCATCTGTGCCACTACCATTGAAAGCCCCATCGAGAAACGATCCATCGACATCCCAGCCTGTTACGCCCCCTTCAGCGATTGTCTTTTGCCCACAACGAGCCTCCAAGTTACCTCCACACCGGCCATGGGACTGCGCCATAGATCTGCTACCGGGTGAACCAGTGCCACGGGGAAGGATCTACCCCCTATCTGTGCCGGAGGAGAAGGCCATGGAGGACTACATCGACGAAGCCCTCAAGCAAGGATACATCCGTCCGTCTACTTCCCCTGCTGCTTCCAGCTTCTTCTTCGTGGCCAAAAAGGACGGAGGCTTGCGGCCCTGTATTGATTACCGCTCACTCAACAAGATCACCATAAAGTTCCGTTACCCACTTCCCCTCGTCCCAGCGGCCCTGGAACATCTCCGTGGTGCCACTGTGTTCACTAAGCTGGACCTCCACAGCGCGTACAACCTCATCCGGATACGCGAGGGGGACGAGTGGAAGACCGCCTTTGTCACGCCCACTGGCCATTATGAATACCTGGTCATGCCCTATGGACTAGTCAACGCCCCCTCCGTATTCCAGGATTTCATTCATGAGGTGCTCCGGGAGTTTCTCCATAAGTTTGTGCTGGTGTACATCGATGATATCCTCATCTACTCCCGGAGCCTGGCCGAACATCGCCACCACGTTGCGGAGGTCCTCAAACGCTTACGGCAGTTCCAGCTGTTCCTCAAGGCGGAAAAATGCTCCTTCCACCAGTCGTCCGTCCACTTCCTTGGATACTACATTGACCACAGTGGCATCCGGATGGACGAGGGGAAGGTGGACGCCATCCTGTCCTGGCCCACTCCGACTACCATAAAAGAACTCCAACGCTTCTTAGGCTTCTCCAATTTCTACCGCCGTTTCATCAAGGGCTACAGTTCCATCGTCTACCCACTCACCAACCTTCTACGCCATCAGCCCAAGTCTCTGTCCTGGTCCGAAGAAGCCACACAAGCCTTTGAAGCCCTTAAGGAAGCCTTCACCACCGCTCCCCTCCTCGTCCACCCTGATCCCAACCGGCCAGTCATCGTAGAGGTAGACGCATCTACCACAGGAGTGGGAGCGGTACTTTCACAGCAGCAGGGGCAACCAAGTAGACTCCATCCATGCGCCTTCTTCTCCCGCAAGCTCAACCCGGCGGAGGTCAACTATGACATCGGTGACCGCGAACTCCTGGCCGTCAAGCTCGCATTGGAGGAATGGAGGCATTGGCTGGAGGGAGCCAAACACCCCTTCCAAGTTCTAACCGACCATAAAAACCTGGAGTATCTTAAAGCTGCTAAAAGATTAAACCCCCGACAAGCCCGCTGGGCCATGTTCTTTTCAAGATTCGATTTCACCATCTCCTATCGTCCCGGCTCCAAGAACCTCAAGGCTGATGCCTTATCCCGTCTCCATGCTCCTGATGAGAAGTCTGAAGCTCCTGAAACCGTCCTCCCAGAAACCATCTTTGTGAGTCCCATCCAATGGTCTGAAGAGACTCTGCCCTCCTCCAATGCCTCCTCCAACACTCCGCCGGGTTGCCCTCAAGGTCTCCAGTACATCACCAGAGCACAACGCACTCAACTCATCCACGCAGCTCACTCATCACTTGGCACTGGTCACCCGGGGGTCAATGGAACCCTCTCGCTGCTTAAAGCACGCTTCTGGTGGCCCAACTTGGCCACCAGATGGTCAGAAGGTACGTGCAGGGCTGCAGGGAGTGCGCCATCTCGAAGAGCTTTCGTCATCTGCCGGCCGGCAAGCTCCATCCTCTGCCCGTTCCTGAGCGACCATGGTCACACCTGGGAGTTGACTTTGTGACGGATCTCCCACCTTCTGATGGTCATACCTGCATACTCGTGGTAGTGGATAGATTCTCCAAGGCCTGCCAGCTGATCCCTCTCCAAGGTCTACCTACCGCTCTCACTACTGCTGAATTAATGTTCAACCACATCTTCCGCTACTATGGAATCCCTGAGGACATTGTATCTGACAGGGGCCCCCAGTTCATCTCCCGAGTCTGGAAGGCCTTTTTGTCGCTCCTGGGTGTGACCGTCAGCCTATCGTCGGGATACCACCCTCAGACGAACGGGCAGACGGAACGGAAAATCCAAGAGAGCGGCCGCTTCCTGCGTACCTTCTGTCACGGCCACCAGGACTCCTGGAACCAGTACCTGGGTTGGGCCGAGTACGCCCAGAACTCTCTCCGTCAACCTTCCACCGGATTAACACCTTTTCAATGCGTACTCGGCTACCAACCCCCATTGTTCCCCTGGGACGGGGAACCCTCCAACGTTCCTGCCGTCGACTACTGGTTCCGGGAGAGCGAGAGGGTGTGGGACTCAGCCCACCATCAGTTGCAAAGGGCCCTGCGCAGACGCAGGATGACAGCCGACCTTCGTCGCTCCAACGCTCCCAACTACCAACCTGGGCAGAAGGTCTGGCTGTCGTCAAGGGACATCAGACTGCGTCTGCCATGCAAGAAGCTGAGTCCTCGCTTCATTGGCCCGTTCACCATCCTTCAGCAGATCAACCCCATCACGTATCGTCTTCAGCTTCCTCCTGAATATAAGATTCATCCCACTTTCCACGTGTCTCTACTCAAACCTCACCACCCTTCTCTCTCTCCTTCCACAGAGCCTGACGTGACAGCCGCCGACCCCCCTTCCACTTCTTCTGGAGGATGGGACTGCTTACGAGGTT
The DNA here is from genome assembly GCF_018812025.1 of Megalobrama amblycephala. Taxonomy (NCBI): domain Eukaryota; kingdom Metazoa; phylum Chordata; class Actinopteri; order Cypriniformes; family Xenocyprididae; genus Megalobrama; species Megalobrama amblycephala. The sequence goes on along the minus strand of NC_063044.1, from coordinate 2,872,620 downwards.
CGGGAAATTCTGGACTCCCGGCGCCGTGGTGGTCTCCTGGAATACCTCGTCGACTGGGAGGGCTACGGGCCAGAGGAGTGGTCGTGGGTCCCGTGGAACGACATCCTTGATCCCAACCTGCTACAAGCCTTCCACTCCAGCCACCCGGACAGACCTGCCCCACGCCCTCGAGGTCGGCCACCACGACATCGGGGTCCTCGGCCCTCAGGAGCGGGCCGTGGGAGGGGGGGTACTGTCACAGACACGTCAGGCTCCACCTCCCGTCAATACCCACACACCCAATCACCGGAATTCTAATCATCGCCACCTGCACTTCATCAGCCACTTAATCACCAGCACTATTTAACCCACACTCACACACACACCAGTTGTCCGGTCTCGTTTGTAATACAGACTCTTGTATGTGAACCTCAAGGACTCAACCTGCTACTTACCTGCTACCAGCGATCCCTATCGCTCCGTTGTCTCCAGTTCCCCTCCTGTGTTCCTCCTTCCGTGTGTGTGAGTGTTCCTCGTCTGCCATTCTCCATCTCCTCGACTTCTACCTCCATCTGCCATCACAAGGACAGTATCAAACCTCTATCATCTCATTTGAATTCTCCATCTTCCATTTACTCACCTGCTCATTGCTGTTTCTCAAATAAACCACCATACTTGCTTTTACCTCTGCCTCCGTGCCGTCTGTATCATAACATTAGTAAAATTTCATTGTGTATGTTTACCCTTAATGAACTGTAAGAACTCCATGTAAATTTGTACAACACACACTCACACACCATTTGCATCTTTTATGCATTGGTTATATTGTTGTGTTCAACTTATAGTGATTTTATTTGACAAATTTAATGGTCAGAAAAGTTTAATAAAATGGTTAATCAAGAAGAGACTGCTTCACAGTGCACCGGTCTGCGCCGTTTGTGGAAAGAAACTCAAACTTACCAATCACAAGTGCAACGATGGCTATATATGGTAAGTAAGTAACGTTAGAGCGATAAAATGTAGCCTACTGTATTTGTGTACAGCACTGTATGCTGATCAAGATTTTGGTTAAGATGAATGGGAACATCTAAATATTTTTGGTTTATTTTTAACGTATTGCGTTTGTATAATACATTTCCATTATAATCTTTATTATTAACTGAATATATACAATTATCTTACAAATAAAATAAATTGTATAATAAGAGATAAAAGGTAAAATTCAGAATTCGAAGTAGCCTACATAAGCATTGAGATATTGAGATACAAAAACATTAATATATATATATATATATATATATATATATATATATATATAAGCAGTACAACTGTTTCCAACATTGATAATAAATCAGCATATTAGAACGATTTCTGAAGGATCATGTGACACTGAATTCTGCTTACTGTCACATAAATAAATTATATTTTAAATTATTTTAAAATAGAAAACCATTATTTTAAATTGTAATAATATTTCACAATATTACGGTTTGTTTTTTTTGTTTTTTTTGTTATCAAATAAGAGACTTTCAAAAACATTAAAAATAGTAATGTTCCAAAACTTTTGACTGGTACTGTATATATATATATATATATATATATATATATATATATATATATATATATATATATATATATATATATATATATATATATATATATATATATATATATATATATACACACACACACACACACACACACACACACACACAGGGTGAAATAAAAGAATGCAGGATTTAAACTTAGCAGTCTATTATTTAGAAAATGAAATATTTGGTGACATGTTGGGTATCTCCAGTGTATCTAAAGTTTGATTCTTTTCTTTTAGTATAACCGTGGTCGTTTTCGAACTACATGGAGAAGAATCAACTGGGGTTTTGGAATACTGGAAATGAAGGGTCATAGACGTTTGCCCATTTTGAAGATTGTCAAAAACTGCTCAAGAAAAACTCTCATACCCATTATCAGAAGGCACGTGAGAAGAGGATCCAACGTTTTCAGTGACTGCTGGAGAGCATATGCTCAGGCTCTTCCTAGACATGGATACAGGCATTTTACTGTAAACCATTCAGAAAACTTTGTTGATCCAATTACTGGTTGCCATACACAGCACATCGAGCGTGCATGGCAAAGCATCAAGTCGCAGGTTAACAAGCACAGAGGCAACAAAAGCACTCAGCTCTTGAAAGAGCATTTAAGATGTATTCAGTGGTATCATTGGTTGGGCAAATGAAACAGAAAAGGAGTAATTGCTCAACTCTTTCATGACATAAGAAAGGATTTTGAAAACCATTAATTTGTAGCCATGAAGAACATATCAACTTATAAAAATTCTGTACTTTATTGTAGAACATAATTTTAATTTGCAATAAATTACAATAAATAAAATAGGGTACAATAAATTAGGGTAATTATAGATAATATAAATAAATGTGTTGACATAGTTTTAACAGAATGTGTACTATACTTTCATAGATACAAACTTTGTGAACTGAATGTAACTACTAAGTATTAAAACGTTTTTTGTGTATTTTCAGTGTAAGTACACATTAGTTCCTGGGCATCAACACAGGTTCCTCACTTTATTTTAGGTGGTCAATTTTTGTGTATTTTCAGTGTAAGTACACATTAGTTCCTGGTTATCAACACAGGTTCCTCACTTTATTTTAGGTGGTCAATTTTTGTGTATTTTCAGTGTAAGTACACATTAGTTCCTGGGTATCAACACAGGTTCCTCACTTTATTTTAGGTGGTCAATTTTTGTGTATTTTCAGTGTAAGTACACATTAGTTCCTGGGTATCAACACAGGTTCCTCACTTTATTTTAGGTGGTCAATTTTTGTGTATTTTCAGTGTAAGTACACATTAGTTCCTGGGTATCAACAAATGTTCCATGGTGACCCTTTCTGGTAACACTTTACAATAAGGTTTCATTTGTTAACTGCATTAGTTTATATGAACTAACAATTAACAATACTTGTACAGCATTTATTAATCTTAGTTAATGTTAATCTCAGCATTTACTAATACAATTTTAAGATCAAAAGTTGTATCTGAGAACATTAGTTAATGCTCTGTGAACTAACTCGAGCAAGAACATTTTTATTAACTAACATTAACTAAGATTAATACATGCTGTACAGATATATTGTTCATTGTTAGTTCATGTTAATGCATTAACTATAATACTAACAAGTGAGACCTGTAAAGTGTGTAAACCCTTTCAAGATGGTATTTGCACATTGTCTTTTACAGTATGCGAGTTGCACAATAAAATCAAATCAAATTTAGTGAATCCAGGGGAGCCATAATGCCATAATTTAACGAGACTACTGAATATTCATTGGTGTATGGTGTATTTTGCAAACATTTGTTCCAGCCATAGCTTGACTATTAAATGGTTTGAATAATAAGTATCCACTCTCATACTCATATTTAAGTACATTGCGGTATAGGCAAGAACAATAATGCTTGACACATGTAACCACCCCCCCCCCCCCCCCCCAAAAAATGACAGAAACTGCAGATTAGTTACAATTGTAGTTACAATATTGCAATTATGGTGTGTACTTACAAAAGTGTACTTACAAATGCAATTACACAACTTTAACTACAGATAGATCATGCAGGTACTTAAAATGTAAGTACAATGTAAATACATGTACCTACAGAGTTAGTACATTGTAGCAAATGCTTAATTTGCCTTGTAAGTACATAGTTGTTAAGGCCACTTAATATAAAGTGGGACCCATATTTTATCTAAAGGTCATATTTCTGGACAAAGAGTACTCAGTTTTAAACTTTTCATACATTACTATGGACTCCATCTGATGTTGCCTTACACTGATGTTATTCTGATGTTGAAATAAAGTCAGGAGGAGTCAGTGAGCATCTATAGAAAGTTCAAGATCAAGCGCTCTTGGGCCAGAAATATGTTCCTTAGGTCAAATATGGACTACTGTCTGTCTGATGTAACACCAGAAGGAGTCAATGAGTCTGTACAGAAATTTCATCATCAAGGACTAATTTGACAGAAATTTGTTCAGTAGGTCAAAAATGGATTCATTATGTGGCTGAAGTACGAAAGCATTGAATCAATGACTATGTACTGAAAGTTCAAGATTGAGTACTAATTTGCCAGAGATATGTTCTGTAGGTCAAACATTGGCTCGTGTATAGATGAAGTAAGATCAGAATGATCTAAAATTTAAAATTAAATTTAAATTTAAAATTTAAATGATCTTAAATGAGTATGTATTGAACGTTCGTGATCGATTACTAGTTTGCCAGAAATATATTCATAAAAGTCAAACAGGCAGCACTCTATAGCTGACGAATCAAAAGGAGTCAAACAGTTTATATAAAAAGTTCATCATTGAGGACTAATTTGTGAGAAATTTGTTTCGTAAGTCAAAATGGGTTCATATATGGCTGAAGTAAGATCAGAGTGAATCAATGAGTTTGTATTTGAAAGTTCAAGATCAAGTACTAATTTACCAGAAATATGTTCATTAGGTCAAATATGGACTACAGTATGGCTGATGTGACATCAGAAGGCAATAGTAAGTATACATAAAATTTCAAGCTCGAGTACTCTTTGGCCAGAAATATGTGCGTTAGGTCAAATATTCAGTAGATAACATTTCATCAGAAGGAGTCAATGATTCAGTTTAGTAATTTCTTGATCGAGGACTAATTTGCCAGGAATATGTTCAGTTGGTCTAATATGGACTGACTGATGCGTGACGTAACATCAGAAGGAGTCAATGAGTTTGTTTGAGTACTATTTGGCCAGAAATATGTCCATTAGATCAAATATGCCATACTCTGTGGCTGAAATATAATCAGGAGTCAATGAGTATGTATAGAAAGTTCATGATTGAGTATTAATTTACCAGAAATATGTTCATTATGTCAAACAGGCAATACTCTATGGCTGACGTATCATTAAAAGGAGTCAATTAGTTTGATTATAAAATGTTCATCATCAAAGAATAATTTGCCAGAAATTTGTTCAGTAGGTCAAAATGGGTTCATATATGATGAAGTAAGATCAGAGTGAATCAATGAGTATGTACTGAAAGTTCAAGATTGAGTACTTTTGGCCCAAGAATATGTTCATTAGGACAAATATGGCCTACAGTTATGGCAGATGTGTGATCAGAAGGCGGCAGTAAGTATATATAAAACGTTCAAGACTGAGTACTCTTTTGACTCCTTCTGATGTTACTTTACCCATACAAAAGTCCATATTCATGACGTGATTAAAATGTTTCGGTCCCTAGAGTCCTCGATCATGAACTTTATATACCTGCCTCACTCTGATGGTACTTGACCTAATGGAAATATTTTAGCAAATTAGTCCTCGATCATGAACTTTCTATAGATACTCATGGACTCCTGATGATATTAGCATATTTCACCTATAGGACATATTTCTGGGCAAAGAGTACTTGATCTTGAACTTTTCATACATTACAATTGACTCCTTCTGATGTTACTTTACCCATACAGAAGTCCATCTTGAACATATTTCTGGCAAAGTAGTCTTGATCATGAGCTTTCTATACGTTTTCATTGACTCAAGATTATACGTCAGCCACAGAATTTTGCATATTTGACCTAATGGACATATTTCTGGCCAAAGACCACTCGATCTTGAACTGTTTATACATTATCATTGACTCCTTCTGATGTTACTTCACCCATCAGTCAGTCCATATTAGACCAACTAAACATATTTCTGGCAAATTTGTCTTCGATCAAGAAATTTCTGCACTGACTCAATGACTTCTGATGAAACTTCAGCTGTAGAGTATTGCATATTTGACCTAAGGGACATATTTTTGGCCAATTTTTTCTCGATCTTGAACTTTTTACATATACTTTTTACATATACTTTACATATACCTTCTGATGTCACATCAGCCATACTGTAGTCCATATTTGACCTAATGAACATACTTCTGGCCCAAAAGTACTCAATCCTGAACTTTCAATACATTCTCATTAATTGACCCTGATCTTATACTTAGGCCATATATGAGCCCATTTTGACCTACTGAGCAAATTTTTGGCAAATTAGTCCTCGATGATTAACTTTTCATATAATCTCATTGACTTCTTTTGATGATACATCAGCCATAGAGTACTGCCTATTTGACCTACTGAACATATTTCTGGCAAATTAGTCCTCGATCATGAACTTCACATACACACCTATTGACCCCATCTGATGTTACATCAGCTACACAGAAGTCCATGTTTGACGTACTGAACATATTTCTTACTCAAGTGTGCTCGATCATGAACTTTCTATACATACTCATTGCCTCACTCTGATGTTACTTCAGACATACATAAGCCCGTGTTTAACTTACTGGACATATTTCTGCCAAATTAATCCTCGATCATGAACTTTCTATATATACTCTCTGACTCCTTCTGATGATACGTCAGCCGTAGAATATTGCATATTTTATCTAAAGGTCATATTTCTGGACAAAGAGTACTCAGTTTTAAACTTTTCATACATTACTATTGACTCCATCTGATGTTGCCTTACACTGATGTTATTCTGATGTTGAAATAAAGTCAGGAGGAGTCAGTGAGCATCTATAGAAAGTTCAAGATCAAGCGCTCTTGGGCCAGAAATATGTTCCTTAGGTCAAATATGGACTACTGTCTGTCTGATGTAACACCAGAAGGAGTCAATGAGTCTGTACAGAAATTTCATCATCAAGGACTAATTTGACAGAAATTTGTTCAGTAGGTCAAAAATGGATTCATTATGTGGCTGAAGTACGAAGGCATTGAATCAGTGAGTATGTACTGAAAGTTCAAGATCGAGTACTAATTTGCCAGAGATATGTTCTGTAGGTCAAACATAGGCTCGTGTATGGATGAAGTAAGATCAGAATGATCTAAAATTTAAAATTTAAATTTAAATGATCTTAAATGAGTATGTATTGAAAGTTCGTGATCGAGTACTAATTTGCCAGAAATATATTCATTAAGGTCAAACAGGCAATACTCTATAGCTGACATATCATTAAAAGGAGTCAATTAGTTTATATAAAACGTTCATCATCGAAGAATAATTTGCCAGAAATTTGTTCAGTGGGTCAAAATGGGTTCATATATGGCTGAAGGAAGATCAGAACAAGTCAATGAGTATGTATTGAAAGTTCATGATTGAGTATTAATTTACCAAAAATATGTCCATGATGTCAAACAGGCAAAACTCTATGGCTGACATATCATTAAAAGGAGTCAATTAGTTTATATAAAATTTTTATATAAAAGTTCATCATCGAATAATAATTTGCCAGAAATTTCTTCAGTGGGTCAAAATGGGTTCATATATGACTGAAGTAAGATCAGAGTGAATCAATGAGTTTGTATTGAAAGTTCAAGATCAAGTACTAATTTACCAGAAATATGTTCATTAGGTCAAATTATGGACTATAGTATGGCTGATGTGACATCAGAAGGCATTAGTAAGTATATATAAAATTTCAAGATCGAGTACTCTTTGGCCAGAAATATGTGCGTTAGGTTAAATATTCAGTACTCTATAGATGACATTTCATCAGAAGGAGTCAGTGTTTCAATTTAGAAATTTCTTGATCGAAGACCAATTTGCCAGGAATATGTTCAGTTGGTCTGACTGATGGGTGACGCAACATCAGAAGGAGTCATTGAGTTTGTTTGAGTACTATTTGGCCAGAAATATGTCCATTTAAATCAAACATGCAATACTCTGTGGCTGAAATGTAATCAGGAGTCAATGAGTACGTACAGAAGGACTTCCAGCTTAGCTAAGCATGGGGTAGGTCGCATCAGGCTTCGCTCCTACAGAGTTTGTTTCTCCATTATTTTCAGGCACGATTTGCTCACTTTTGGTAGCTTATAAGTTTTTCTAAACCTGTTTTGAATAGAATTATTTTGATTTTCGGCGACTACAATGCCACCCAAGGCCAATAAAAGCGCAAACGCCTCTCAGCCTCACCTGCGGCCTGTTGCTAACGCTGCATCCCCGCCTCGCGGTGAAGCCCCGCCGTCGCCAGAGGCCACGCTGGTCGATGCCAATGTTACTGCTCTCAAGACCGAACTTCTCTGCGCCCTTCGTGAAGAAATGCCAGCGATATTTAAAGCCGAACTTCACGCAGCGTTAGGTGATAATCTCTCCTCGATTAAGTCTGAGCTGCTAGTGCTGAAAACGGATCTTTCCTCCAGTATTTCTTCTATGCAGCAAAAATATACCGGACTCAAAGACACCGTGTCAGAGATGGAGCAGTCCCTCTCCACCTGCACCGATGACATAGCCACTCTTCATGCCAAGGTGGAATACATGTCTGGAGAACTGGTTAAACTGGAGAGCAAATGTGATGATTTAGAGTCTAGGTCACGCCGTAACAATGTCCGTATTGTCGGGGTGCCAGAGGATACTCCAAATAATTTATCCACAGAGTATGTGTCAAAACTCTTGATGGAGGCATTCACACTTGAGAAGGAACCGCTTGTAGATCGTGCTCACCGGACCCTAGCTCCCAAACCCAAGCCAGGCGAACGTCCGCGCGCGATAGTGGCAAGGCTCCACTATTATACAGACTGTGCGAATATTCTCAAGAAAGCCAGGGAGCTACAGCGGATTAAACTACACAATATGACCATCTCCGTCTTCCCTGACTACACCGCTAAAACAGCACGAGCCCGCGCAGCTTTTAATGAGGTTCGACGTCAGCTACGGGACATCGAAGGTGTCCGGTTCGGCATTCTCCATCCAGCCAAGTTACGCATCACATACGAGGGAACGCAGCGCGACTTCACTTCATCAGCTGAAGCTAAGGAGTTCATTAGCAAAATGACAAAATAGACTGATTATATGAGGGTTGCATATTGTTTATTTACAAGTTTAGTTGACTCAGCAGGACTCTTTTGGTGAGTGTAATTATAACTTTGTTTTATTTAACTCATTTTATACCACACTACCAGTGAGTATCGGGGTTTATTTCATATTGTTAGATTATGTATACGTGCCCTAAAATTACACGCGTACCTTAAAATTTTCTTTTTATTTTTAAATAGCTCTGTTGGAGCTTCCTTTATAAGTTATGGTTAGCTACACAGTCGTAAGCGTTTCTTTTTTTCTTGCTCCGCTTAGGAGCTTGCATTGCTGTCTCTGTCTTTTGGGGATGGGGAAATCTGCGATGCGGGTGGGAGGAGGGTGGGAAGGGGACGTGGTCCAATGTTTTGTGAAGTTCATTTCATTTTTCATGGTTGTTCACATCTATGTCTGTTTCATTTTGTCTGTGTGTCAGCACGTATACGTGCGCTTTTTCCCTTTTTCTTTTTATGGGGGTGGGAGGAATGACCTGTTTAAATATGTAGTCTATTTCCAAATTAAAGTCTGTTAGCCATGGCCAGCGCTCAAGGTCAAAAGTGTGGTGATTCGTCTGGTATTCGATTTTTAAGTTGGAATGTGAAAGGTTTGAATAGCCCCATTAAGCGGTCCAAAATATTTTCACACTTAAAGCGCTTGAAGAGTGATGTAATATTTCTGCAGGAGACCCATTTGCGGGACAGGGACCATGTTAGACTTAGATGTCCATGGGTGGGAAACGTGTTTCACTCAACGTTTAATTCTAGAGCCAGAGGGGTAGCTATTCTGATCAATAAAAGAGTTCAGTTTACTCCTTTGAAGATAATGGCTGACAAGAATGGGAGATACCTAATAGTTGTTGGCACTCTTTGTAATAACCCTGTATTGTTGGTTAATGTATATGCTCCGAATTTTGATAATCTGGGTTTTACAGACAAGTTATGGAGTATCCTCCCTTTCCTTGACACCCATTTTTTAATACTGGCTGGTGATCTGAACTGTGTTATCGACCCCGCCTTAGATCGTTCAAACCCTCGAACCCTGGCTCAGTCTTCTATGTCCAAATCCATTTCGGATTTTATGAGTAAAAACGGGTTTGTAGACCCTTGGAGATTTTATAACCCTAGTGCTAGGACATATTCTTTCTACTCTCAGGTGCACCAGTCTTTTTCACGTATTGATTATTTTTTTATTGACAATTCCCTAATCCCTAAAGTCACAGCGTCTGATTATCACGCAATTGTTATTTCTGACCATGCACCACTTAGTGTTAATATCAAATTTGTGGGCCAGCCGTGTTTTTCCTCACCCTGGAGGTTCAATTCTTTGTTGTTGTCAGACGAGGCATTTAATGTTTTTACCTTGTCCGCAATAGATGAATATATAGTCTTTAATAAGAGTGATGCCGTCTCATCTTCATTGTTGTGGGAATCTCTTAAAGCGTATATGCGTGGACAAATTATTTTGTATTCTGTCCATTCCAATAAAGATCGTAAAGCTAAGCTTCAAGATCTGACTACAAACATTTATGATTTAGACAAGCAAATGGCTGCCAATCCAACCCCCAGCATTCAAAAGAAACGACTTTAACTACAGACTGAATTTGACTTGCTTTCAACAACTGAGGCTGAGCGTCTCCTGTTGCGTTCTCGCGCAATTTATTATGAACATGGTGATAAACCTAGTAGGCTCTTGGCTCACCAGTTAAAGCGCCAGGCTGCTTCCCGTTTGATACCTCAAATCAAAGATACGGCTGGCAATATGGTTTCTGAGCCTAAAGAAATAAATAATGTATTTAAAACTTATTATTCATCTCTGTATAAGTCTGAATCGGTAGCTGATACATCTGATTTGGTTTCTTTTCTCAAAGATTTGGCAGTGCCTACCATTGACCCCACCATAGCTGAACAATTAGATGCGCCTCTGAAATTGGAAGAGGTTACGCAGGCTATTAAAGCTATGCATAATGGTAAGGCACCAGGTCCAGACGGGTTCCCTGTTGAATTTTTCAAGAAATTTATAGACCGTCTTGCCCCACTTCTTCTTTTAGTATACAATGAATCTTTAGAACGTGGCTCTTTGCCTCCCACTCTTTCTCAGGCAGTCATCACGCTTCTCTTAAAGAAAGATAAAGATCCTACGTCTTGTGCTTCATATAGACCTATATCTCTTCTCAACATGGATGTAAAAATCTTGGCCAAAGTATTGGCGAGACGCCTTGAAAAAATCCTTCCTTCTATTATTTCAGAGGAACAGAATGGCTTCATCAAAGGACGACAGTTATTTTTTTAACATTCGCACACTTTTGAATGTCATTCTGTCTAATTACTCTTTAACTAGTCCAGAAGTAGTCATCTCACTTGATGCCGAGAAAGCTTTCGATCGCGTGGAATGGGTTTATCTTTTTGCCGTCTTAAATAAATTTGGCTTTGGAGACCGATTCATTTCATGGATTCGATTGCTGTACAATTCTCCTCAGGCTAGCGTCCACACAAATGAGATTTCTTCCGACTTTTTACTTTGGCACCAGACAGGGCTCTTTCTCTTTTTGCTTTGGCCATTGAACCCTTGTCGTATAAACTCACTTCATTTCACGTTAATAATATTGGTCTTACTTAAAATCTCCTCTATATGTGATCCTTTGGCGATATTCCACCAATTTTATCTTTGTTGAAGAGATTTGGCTATTATAAAGTTAACCTATAAATTATAAATTCTCTGGCTCTTACACTGAAACAGTCTGACATTCCTTTCAAGTTCAGTCCTTCAGGTTTCAAATATTTAGGAGTCAACGTGACCCGGACTCTGCCTTCCTTATATTCGGCTAATTTCTCCCCATTGCTTAGTCAGATCAAGTCGGATTTTCAAAGGTGGGGTTCCCTCCCTTTGTCTCTAATTGGTCGTATTAACGCCATTAAAATGAACATTTTGCCTCGACTACTTTTTCTGTTTCAGTGTATTCCTGTATTTTTGCCCAAAACATTTTTTAAAACACTGGACCAACTTATTACCTCTTTTTTGTGGGGAGGTAAAAATCCCAGAGTGAGGAAATCACTTTTGCAGAGATTTACGTTTAGTGGCGGTCTGGCTTTACCTAATTTTTTGTTGTATTATTGGTCGGCTCACATTCACAAATTGACTTACTGGCTTCAATCACAAGAACTGGTATGGTGTAGGCTTGAGAACCAGTCCTGTATTTCCTCTTCTTTAAATGCTTTACTGACATCTTCCCTCCCGATTAACCCATCTTTTTTCACAAAGAATCCTGTGGTTCAGTCCAGTATTAAAATCTGGTCGCAATTCAGAAATAATTACAAGTTTGTTTCAGCCTCAATCACAATGCCTATAACAAAAAATCACTTATTTCCCCCTGGTCTGACTGATGCTGCATATATACAGTGGGAAAACTGTGGCATTAAAAGTTTTAAAGACCTGTATAAAGATCGCCTTTTCTCAAGTTTTTCCACTTTTTCCTCTGAAATGAATCTCCCAGCTGCTCATTTATTTCGTTACTTTCAGGTTCGGCACTGTGCTTCGTCTCTCTTCCCTTCCCATCCTTCACTTCCTAATACTCAACTTTGGGAAGAGCTGCTGTCTCTTAAGCCCAACAAGAAATCTATTATATCAATAATATATAAACAATTAATGGATTTAGACACCTATTCAATAACTAAAATTCAGAGGTCTTGGGAACAGGAGCTAGGAATAAATTTTTCAGATCAGCAATGGGAAAAGGCATTATCATGTATTCGCTCCAGTACATCCTGTGCAAGGTTGCAACTAATTCAGTTTAAGGTATTATACAGGGTTCATTATTCAAGGTCTCGTTTATCCGAAATTTATCCACAGATAACCGATCAATGTGAGCGGTGTCACGGTACCCCATGTAATCTTGGTCACATGTTTTTCTCCTGCCCTAAACTTCACAACTTCTGGAGCCAGTATTCCACAATTCTCTCCAAAGTTCTTAGAATTCAGGTTCAAATAGATCCCTTCTTAACTGTATTTGGACTTCCGGTTAACTCTGTGTTAACTGACCCTGCTCAAGCTGATATATTGGCATTTACTTCACTTGTGGCTAGACGGTGCATTTTACTTCTCTGGAAAGCCTCTAAAGTACCCTCAATTTCTGTGTGGCTCCAGAATGTAATGTCATTGCTTAAATTGGAAAAAATAAAGTTTTCATCCAGGGGTAATTCTGAAAAATTTCACCATAAATGGGGCTCTTTCATGGATTATTTTAGATCGCTACAAACTCAACCATGTGATTGATTCTGCCCCCCCCCCCCCCCTTTCCTTTCTCTTTTTTTTTTTTTTTTGTTTGTTTGTTTGTTTGTTTTTGTTTGTTTGTTTTTTACTGTTTTAGTGTGATAAAAAAAAACAAAATTAAGGAGAATACCTGTAAACTGTTTGTACATGACTGCTTGTGATACTTCCTCAATAAAAAGATAAAAAAAAAAAAAAAAAAATGAGTACGTACAGAAATTTCATGATCGAGGACTGCTTTGCCAAAAATATGTTCAAGAGGTCTAATATGGACTTCTGTTTGGCTGAAATAACATCAGAAGGAGTAAATAGTTCAGATTCGAGTAATTTTGGCCCAAAAATATATCCAATAGGGCAAACATACAATACTCTATTCCTGTCGTAGCATCAGAATAAATCAATGTGTATATACGTGTGTGTATAAAAGTTCATGACTGAGGACTAAATTATCCAGAAATATGTTCAGAAGGTCAAATATGGGCTTATGTATGTATGTATGACTGAAATATCATCATAGTGAAGCAATGGATTAGAAAGTTGAATTAGAAAGTTGATCAAGGACTCTCGGAACAGAAAAAATGTAAGTGTCTAATATGGACTACTGTTCTACTGATGTAACATCAGGAGTCAATGAATATGTATGGAAAGTTATTCCACTTTGCAATGAAGAGATAACACTGCGTTGCATACAAAAACTAACTCTTTTCATTGTGCGGTGAAGAGAAAACAAATCACATACGTTGTTGCATTGCAATGCTTGAACTGCATTGGGTACAATAGTTAACTTATTGCGCTTTGCATAGAAGAAATTAATATAACATCTGCTTTTGCATCGCAACATGTAAGTTATGCACTGTTTCCTTGTAATGTATATTACAAGAATTTATTCCTTATGCATTGAAGAGAAAACAACACATAACATACGCTGTGTAGATATGAATAATGAACTAACTCATCCGTTGTGCATTAAAGAGACAACAGGCGTGGTTGTATTGCCATGAATACAAGACCTTATAGTATATGCTCTATTTCCTTGCATTGTATACAAAACTAAAATTCTTGATATATGATTCTTTTGTGCAATGAACAGATAACAAATAACACGTGCTGCTGCACTGCATTTGTATACAAGAACTAAAATGACATAAATTTCGTTGTGCATTAAAGAGTGAACACGTATTGCAGGCAATTATGCACTCTTTCCTTGTATTGTATAAAAGAACAACGATGTGAATAGAAGATAACACATACCATATGTGCTGTTCTATTGCAATAAATACAAGAAAACACACACAAAAGAGTTTCCAGTGCATTGCATACAATGGCTGACTTTTTACGATGTGCATAGAAGAAATTAATATGACATATGTGCTGTTGCATTGCAACATGTCACTTATATACTTTCCTTGCATTGTATACAAGAACTAAAGGTATTCCTCATGCATTGAAGAGAAAACATATTTGGTATTGCAATGAATGAACTAAATCATCCCTTACTGAAGAGATAACGCGACAGACGCTTGTTGCACTGCGTTCGTATACAAGAACTAACTCTTTCCTGTGTGCACTGAAGAGAAAACACATCACATACGCCGTTGCACTGCAATGCATCAAGAACTAACTATTCTTGATGCATTGCAGTGCAACAGCATATGTGATGTGTTTTCTCTTCAGTGCACAGAGGAAAGAGTTAGTTCTTGCTTGCACTGCAACACCGCAACACCACATCTTTTCAACGCATGAGGAACAAGGTAGTTCTCTTGTAAATTTGCAAGGAAATAGTGCAAAACACGTTAATTCTTGTATGCATTGCGAAACAAACAGTCAATTGTTGTAGGCAATGCAATGAAAAAGATAGTTCTTGTATTTAATACAGTGCAACAGCATATTTGATTTGCTTTCTCTTCAACGCACAAAAGCGTTAGATCTTCCTTGCATTGCAGTGAAACAAGTGCCTGTCGAGTTCTTTTCAAGTGCAAAACGGAATTAACTTACTGCAATGCAATGTACATGTTAAGTGTTCTCTTCAATGCACAAGAGAAAATAGTTAGTTCTCGTATACAATGCAAGGAAACAGTGCATAACTTACATGTTGCAATGCAACAGCACATAGTTATATTAATTTCTCTTATGCAAATCGTGATTATTTAACTACTGTCCGAAATGCTATGAAACTAACATAGCATTGCGTACAATATTTAATTTATCATTTATCTATGTAAACGTAAGTTATGCACTGTTTTATGGCAAGCCGTTTTGACTTTTATTCATTCTCAGGATATGAATTCTTGATATCAACAATTCAGTTTTCACTAGTTAAAATGCTAATTCTTGATATCAGGAATTACATTTCCACTAGTAACAATGGCAATTTTTGATATCAAGAATTACATTTCCACTAGTAACAAGGTTAATTTTTGATATCAACAATTCAATTTTCACTAGTTAAAATGCTTATATTTGATATCAAGAATTTTTTTCCACTAGTAAAAACTAGAATTCTTGATATCAGCAATTTGTATCCTGGGAAAGGCAATAGGCAAGCCGTTTTGACTTTTAATCATTCCCAGGATATGAAATTTTGATATCAACAATTAAGTTTTCACTAGTTAAAATGTTAATTCTTGATATCTGGAATTACATTTCTACTAGTAACAATGACAATTGTTGATATCAACATTTGAATTTCCACTAGTAAAAATGTTAATGCTTGATATCAACAATGATGTCATTACTCGCAGAAATATGTATTCTTGATATCAACATTTGAATTTCCACTAGTAAAAACTATAATTCTTGATATCTGTAATTGTATTTTCACTAGTGAAATGTCACCATAGGCTGCCATTCAAATTCAATTGCTGATATCAAGAATTGAGTTCTTACTAGTTGAAATTCCAATTTCACATATCAGAAATACAATTCTTACTAGTAAAAATGCAAATTTTTGATATCAATAATTAATTTGTCACTAGTTCAAATGTCAGTTCTTGATATCAACAATTGAATTGCTACTAGTAACAATGTTCATTTTTGATATCAATAATTTGATTGTCACTAGTGACAATGTTAGTTTCTGATATCATCAATGTGATTGTTACTAGTAAGAAAGCCATTTTACATATCTGAAATTATGTTGATATCAGAAATACATTTTCAGATATCAAAAATGAACATTTTTACTAGTAGCAATTAAATTGTTGATATCAAGAACTGACATTTCAACTAGTGACAATTGAATTCTTGATATCAAAAATTTGCATTTTTACTAGTAACAATGTAATTATTGATATCAACAAAGACAGTTGATATCTGAAATTGCTCTTGCAACTAGTGAAAATTCAATTACTGATATCTAGAAACACAATTTTTACAGGTAAGAATAGCTAGGGTAATGAGCTAATGAATATTAATGAGATGTGGTTTTCGCATAATCCTCTGTAAGCCAAAGTATGGAAGGCCGTTTCAGCATAAAAACGTTCCAGCGTTACTCGTCGTAATTATATTTTTACTAGTAACAATTAAATTAAAGAGCTCTATAATTTAATTTTTACTAGTAACAATTACAATTATAGAGCTCTATAATTCAATTTTTACTAGTAACAATTATGATTGTAGAGCTCTCTAATTGAATTATAGAGCTCTGCAATTATATTCTTACTAGTAACAACTGAATTGTAGAGCTCTATAATTCAGTTTTTACTAGTAACAATTCCAATTAGAGAGCTCTACAATTCATTTACTACTAGTAAGAATTCAATTGCAGAGCTCTGTAATTCAATTGTTACTAGTAATAATCCAATTGCAGAGCTCTACAATTCCACTAGAGAGCTCTCTAATCCAATTGTTACTAGTAAAAACTGAATTAGAGAGCTCTCTAATTGTAATTGTTACTAGTAAAAACTGAATTAGAGAGCTCTTTAATTCAGTTCTTACTAGTAACAATTCTAATTACAGAGCTCTATAATTGTATTATTACTAGTAAAAACTCCTATTCATGAGATGCAAAACAGATTGCAGATTTCCCGCCTACAAAAGTGAGTTTCAAAATAAAAGCCCTGTAGCGTGGTTCTAAAGTATCCTGCAATATTTTACAGACTTAGGTAACATATTAATCATGTTCACATTAAAGCAAAATTAAGATGATGCCTGAGATGAAAGCCTATATTTAGTCGTTATATTCATTCACCTTTGTATATTGGTAAAGCTAAGAGCCAAGAACACTCCATGTCACTGGACATAATATAGGGTGAAATGCCCTAAGCCACCCAAAGTGTTTTGACAAACTTGATATTAAGGAGTATAAATTCATTTTAAATATTTACAGTGTTTAGTATTGTTATGCAATAATAGAATGATTATCGCGGATATCTAATACAAAATAAACACCTCTAGTTGATTATCAATTTGTGTTAATAATAGGCGATTTGGCGCTGGGATGTGTTGTTTTTGAAATTATGTTGTTGAGTGCTCGTTGTCACTGTTATCAGAGGCGCGTGCAACAGGGTTCACAGCGCTCGTGCACACGGATTAGCACTTCATTCTATCGCTGTTGCGGAGACTCTCTATTCGATACGTTGAAATCACAAAAAAACAAAATACATATAAACGTGTCCCTGCTCTTGATATACAATCACTGATGAAAATCTTTGGTTTTAATGAGAAAAAAAACTACACATGGTTGGATTAGAACCAGGAACCTCTTGCATCCTAAACGGAGAAACTGCCACTAACCCATCAGGACATTCAATTATTAAAGGCGGATCGTCGTATTTATTAACTAATGTACATACTCTCGAGACTAACGACATTGTATTATAGCAGATGTAGGAAAACTATCATATTTGAACACATTTATAATTTTAATATCATATTATTATTATTATTGTAATAATAATACAACATACCCCCCCCCCATACACATTCTTGTCCCACCCACATTGTAAAACAAAGTTACGCCACCCCAGTTGAATATGCATAAGGCACGATTAGCATAATGATATGTCGCCGAATACAGAGCTCTGTAATGCAATTGTTACTAATAAGAATTGCTATTGTAGAGCTCTGTAATTCAATTTGTACTAGTAAGATTGCAATTACAGAGCTCTCTAATTCTAATTGTTACTAGTAAGAACTGAATTATGGAGCTCTGTAACTTAATTCTTACTGGTAACAATTCAATTAGAGAGCTCTGTAATTCAATTATAGAGCTCTATAATCAAATTGTTACTAGTAACAATTGAATTAGAGAGCTCTATAATTTAATTATTACTAGTAAGAATTGCAATTAGAGAGCTCTACAATTGAATTCTTACTAGTAACAATTATGATTAGAGAGCTCTGTAATTCAATTGTTACTAGTAACAATTACGATTAGAGAGCTCTCTAATTCAATTGTTACTAGTAACAATTGAATTAGAGAGCTCTGTAATTCAATTATAGAGCTCTGCAATTACACATATCTTTAATGTGTATTTTTACTAGTAATAAATCAATTGAAGAGCTCTGTAATTCAATTGTTACTAGTAAGAATTCAATTAGAGAGCTCTATAATTGTAATTGTTACTAGTAAGAATTCAATTAGAGAGCTCTATAATTGTAATTGTTACTAGTAAGAATTCAATTAGAGAGCTCTATAATTGTAATTGTTACTAGTAACAATTGAATTACAGAGCTCTATAATTGTAATTGTTACTAGTAAAAATTGAATTAGAGAGCTCTATAATTGTAATTGTTACTAGTAAGAATTCAATTAGAGAGCTCTATAATCCCAGTTGTTACTAGTAACAATTGAATTACAGAGCTCTATAATTAAAAATGCATGGAAGTCAATGGAGACATATGACTAGTAATAAATGAATTGTAGAGCTCTCTAATTGGAATTGTTACTAGTAACAATTGAATTAGAGAGCTCTATAATCATAATTGTTACTAGTAAAAATTGAATTATAGAGCTCTGTAATTGTAATTGTTACTAGTAAAAATTTAATTGTAGAGCTCTATAATTGTTATTGTTACTAGTAAAAACCGAATTAGAGAGCTCTACAATTATAATTGTTACTAGTAAAAATTGAATTATAGAGCTCTGTAATTGTAATTGTTACTAGTACAAATTAAATTATAGAGCTCTTTAATTTAATTGTTACTAGTAAAAATATAATTACGACGAGTAACGCTGGAACGTTTTTATGCTGAAACGGCCTTCCATAATTCTTACTAGTAACAACTTCATTCTTACTAGTAACAACTTCATTCTTACTAGTAAAAACTACATTCTTACTAGTAACAACTACATTCTTACTAGTAACAACTTCATTCTTACTAGTAAAAACTTCATTCTTACTAGTAACAACTTCATTCTTACTAGTAAAAACTACATTCTTACTAGTAACAACTTAATTCTTACTAGTAAAAACTACATTCTTACTAGTAACAACTTCATTCTTACTAGTAAAAACTACATTCTTACTAGTAAGAATGAAGTTTTTACTAGTGGAAATGTAATTCCTGATATCAACAATTCAGTTCTTGATATCAACAATTGATATCCTGGGAATGAATAAAAGTCAAAACTATGGAAGGCCGTTTCAGCATAAAAACGTTCCAGCGTTACTCGTCGTAATTATATTTTTACTTGTAACAATTAAATTAAAGAGCTCTATAATTTAATTTTTACTAGTAACAATTACAATTATAGAGCTCTATAATTCAATTTTTACTAGTAACAATTATGATTGTAGAGCTCTCTAATTGAATTATAGAGCTCTGCAATTATATTCTTACTAGTAACAACTGAATTGTAGAGCTCTATAATTCAGTTTTTACTAGTAACAATTCCAATTAGAGAGCTCTGCAATTCATTTATTACTAGTAAGAATTCAATTGCAGAGCTCTGTAATTCAATTGTTACTAGTAATAATCCAATTGCAGAGCTCTACAATTCCACTAGAGAGCTCTCTAATTCAATTGTTACTAGTAAAAACTGAATTATAGAGCTCTCTAATTATAATTGTTACTAGTAAAAACTGAATTAGAGAGCTCTTTAATTCAATTCTTACTAGTAGCAATTCTAATTACAGAGCTCTATAATTGTATTATTACTAGTAAAAACTCCTATTCATGAGATGCAAAACAGATTGCAGATTTCCCGCCTACAAAAGTGCGTTTCAAAATAAAAGCCCTGTAGCGTGGTTCTAAAGTATCCTGAAATATTTTACAGACTTAGGTAACATATTAATCATGTTCACATTAAAGCAAAATTAAGATGATGCCTGAGATGAAAGCCTATATTTAGTCGTTATATTCATTCACCTTTGTATATTGGTAAAGCTAAGAGCCAAGAACACTCCATATCACTGGACATAATATAGGGTGAAATGCCACCCAAAGTGTTTTGACAAACTTGATATTAAGGAGTATAAATTCATTTTAAATATTTACAGTGTTTAGTATTGTTATGCAATAATAGAATGATTATCGCGGATATCTAATACAAAATAAACACCTCTATTGAATTGATTATCAAATTGTGTTAATAATAGGCGATTTGGCGCTGGGGTATGTTGTTTTTGAAATTATGTTGTTGTTGAGTGCTCGTTGTTATCAGAAGCGCGTGCAACAGGGTTCACAGCGCTCGTGCACACGGATTAGCACTTCAATCTATCGCTTTTGCGGAGACTCTCTATTCCATACGTTGAAATCACAAAAAACAAAATACATATAAACGTGTCACTGCTCTTGATATACAATCACTGATGAAAATCTTTGGTTTTAATGAGAAAAAAAAAAAAAATCACTTTGTTGGATTAGAACCGGGAATCTCTTACATCCTAATCGGAGAAACTGCCACTAGTCCATCAGGACATTCAATCATCAAAGGCGGATCGTCGTATTTATTAACTAATGTACATACTCTCGAGACTAACGACATTGTATTATAGTAGATGTAGGAAAACTATCATATTTGAACACATTTATAATTTTAATATCATATCATTATTATTGTAATAATAATACAACCACCCATACACATTCTTGTCCCACCCACTTTGTAAAACAAAGTTACGCCACTGACCCCAGTTGAATATGCATAAGGCACGATTAGCATAATGATATGTCGCCGAATACAGAGCTCTGTAATGCAATTGTTACTAGTAAGAATTGCTATTGTGGAGCTCTGTAATTCAATTTGTACTAGTAAGATTGCAATTGCAGAGCTCTCTAATTCTAATTGTTACTAGTAAGAACTGAATTATAGAGCTCTGTAACTTAATTCTTACTAGTAACAATTCAATTAGAGAGCTCTGTAATTCAATTATAGAGCTCTCTAATTCAATTGTTACTAGTAACAATTGAATTAGAGAGCTCTATAATTTAATTATTACTAGTAAGAATTGCAATTAGAGAGCTCTACAATTGAATTCTTACTAGTAACAATTTGATTATAGAGCTCTCTAATTGAATTACAGAGCTCTCTAATTCAATTGTTACTAGTAACAATTATGATTAGAGAGCTCTGTAATTCAATTGTTACTAGTAACAATTACGATTAGAGAGCTCTCTAATTCAATTGTTACTAGTAACAATTGAATTAGAGAGCTCTGTAATTGAATTATAGAGCTCTGCAATTACACATATCTTTAATGTGTATTTTTACTAGTAATAAATCAATTGAAGAGCTCTGTAATTCAATTGTTACTAGTAAGAATTCAGTTAGAGAGCTCTATAATTGTAATTGTTACTAGTAAGAATTCAATTAGAGAGCTCTATAATTGTAATTGTTACTAGTAAGAATTAAATTAGAGAGCTCTATAATTGTAATTGTTACTAGTAAGAATTCAATTAGAGAGCTCTATAATTGTAATTGTTACTAGTAAAAATTGAATTAGAGAGCTCTATAATTGTAATTGTTACTAGTAGGAATTCAATTAGAGAGCTCTATAATCCCAATTGTTACTAGTAACAATTGAATTACAGAGCTCTATAATTAAAAATGAATGGAAGTCAATGGAGACATATGACTAGTAATAAATGAATTGTAGAGCTCTCTAATTGGAATTGTTACTAGTAACAATTGAATTAGAGAGCTCTATAATCATAATTGTTACTAGTAAAAATTGAATTATAGAGCTCTGTAATTGTAATTGTTACTAGTAAAAATTTAATTGTAGAGCTCTATAATTGTTATTGTGACTAGTAAAAACCGAATTAGAGAGCTCTACAATTATAATTGTTACTAGTAAAAATTGAATTATAGAGCTCTGTAATCGTAATTGTTACTAGTATAAATTAAATTATAGAGCTCTTTAATTTAATTGTTACTAGTAAAAATATAATTATGACGAGTAACGCTGGAAAGTTTTTATGCTGAAACGGCCTTCCATACAAAACGGCTTGTCGAAGTGTAGGTAAGGCGCGTTAAAAATAGTTTTGACGCAAATTGACAGAGGTTCGAATCCGCCTTTTGCCGAACTCGCTCTTCTTCCTTTTCCCATCCATCAGATTGGAAAGGCATTTATCTTCAATAAAAATGAAGATATAAAAATAAAGATATTCGAAAAGTGTCGAACTTAAGAAATTAAAAAGACTCCCTATTTCTGCGGTTTGTGCATTTTATAAGTCAAACTGCATCGTTGACAAAATGGATGTAAGCTACAACGCACTGTACCATGCAGCACCAAAATTCGCAATAATGGAAGTATACCGCTCAATTCATTTAGTGTATTTATGTATATTGATACACCGTTTACTCTTTTATGAAACTATCATAGTTAATGAAGCCGAGTGCCACCTACAGGCCTATTAGTGTAGGCTGGTGAAATGGTGACATGAAAAGAAAGGACTTTATTATGTTACCATTTTTTGATAATTATGCAGCATTATGAAAAAAGTCTCTTAATAAACTCCTCCTGCATTTATTTGATCAAAAACAGCAATATAGTGAAAGATGATTACAATTTACAGTGATGGTTTTCTATTTTAATAAACTTTTAAATATAATTTATTCCTATAATTTATGCTGTTCTTTTCTAACATTTTATTCATCAAAGAATCTTGGAAAAAAAGTATCACAGGTTATAAAAAATATTAAGCAGCACAACTGTCTGTAACATTGATAATAAATCATCATATTAGAATGATTTCTGAAGGACCATGTGACACTGAAGACTGGAGTAATGATGCTAAAAAATTCAGTTTTACTTCACATAAATCAATATATTTTGAAGTATATTAAAACAGAAAACCATTATTTTAACTGTGAAAATATTTCACAATATTACTGTTTTTTCTGTATTTTTGATCAAATAAATGCAGCCTAACCTATATAGCCATAACCTATATATATATATATATATATATATATATATATATATATATATATATATATATATATATATATATATATTTTTTTTTTTTTTTTTTTTTTTTTTTTTTTTTTACATTGCCCCTTTTTTACATTTGAGCCCCTGCCCCTGAGGAACTCTCTGCATGTCCCTGTCTGTTATTATTGCATATAGTTTAATGTACAACAACACTAATGTACAAATATTATCTGACACCATTTATAGCATCTAACTACTATGTGCACTTATTGCAAAGAGAATACTTTTTATAGGGCAAATAGAATATTTAGCTTTTTTCACTTAGTGTAAGTAGCATATAAGAAATGGTGCTGTTTTCACTTAGTGTAATTCTATTGCTATTTTTACTAAGTGCAAATAGATTCTAAAAATTAAACGTACCCTGGAATATCCAATCTGTGCACTTAGATTTGTAAACCATATCGGTTTTTCGATCCGCATATACCCACAAATTTGTAAACCATGCCCACGCTTCGTAGTCTGTTCCCACGGATTCTGTATTTAAACTGTACTCGTCCAAGAAGAGAACAGGCTTAAAATATTAATAAAATAATGATATTTTTATATAGGGCAAACAGAATGAATCTTAGGCCAATTACTTTTTGTGTAGGCCTATGTGGAATGCATCAAATTGTCTTAACTGCATTCTTAAAATAATTCTCTGAAGCACTTTTTTCTAACTCAGAAGACACAGATTTTAGGGTAAGGTCAAGAAGGGATACAGCTACGGACACTGGGAATGCGCTAAATTAATATTTTGTCATTTCATTACTGTATGAGCACGAACAGCCCATTACCAACGCATGTATATCAAACTTATAAAAACTTTGTAAACATGGAGAACAATAAATGACCACACATGCTGAGTTTTATGAATTTATGATGCTGGTGGTGAGTGTAAAATCAAATTCAAAACAGCCATTTCACCTGGAAGATTAAGGCTGTGATATTAATGTTGGCCACTAGAGGGGGCCATACGATAAGGAATCTTTTAACCTTAATCTTTTTTTTTAATAATTTTTTTTCTTTGTTTTTTCACTTTTACATGCCCCAATAAAATATTATTTGTCAAGTTTCCAGACATGATTGCTGTACATTTAAAATGAAGAGACCATTTTATTAATCTCTTTTAACATAACATACATGATTCCGTTCTATTCCGTATCGTTTTGCAGGCAAAAGCTCAGTAAACTACAATCACCAAAACAACACTTCATGATAACAATGTAATGGAACAGTAGAGGCACTTTACCAAAACAGAAAAAAAAAGTTTACGAATAAAGCATTCATTAGTTATTTTATGATATACTGTTGTTAGGTTTTAAGTAAACATTATAGTTATAAAGTAAAACAACAATAACAATGACAACAACAATAATAATAACAGGCTGACAACCCGATGAGCAAGATTACATTCTTATTAAATCATTGTCTCTTCCACTCCAAACCCACTACAATTGAGAGACATACATATGAATATTTCATTCAAATATATTATGCAACTGGACTATCAGACGAGTTATCCAGTGTCATATTTAATATGGCCGACAGGAATAGGAAAGAGGTTCAAAAAGACTTTATCATTCATCTTGTCCAATGTGGCCATATACTTCAAGTAAATGGACAACATATTACTGTAAATAAAAATAATACAAGTTATTAGCACATTACAGTGTAGCTATCATGCCATATTTACGCATCCATTGGACAGAGAGTGCAAATATTTCGGCTCATTATTAGGTTATCCCATATGAGAAGGTGTCGGTGTACATAATAATACATCAAAATATACAGTAAAAATGTTCAGTAGCCAATAACGTGTCATTACACTGTTTTATAATGCACAGGCCTTTAATCAAAGAGAAACACCGGCACGAATTTGGGCACGATGACGACACATTCTGTATTAGAGCCATATGTAAATGTCATGGATGGAACAATAAAAAAATAG
The DNA here is from genome assembly GCF_018812025.1 of Megalobrama amblycephala. NCBI lineage: Eukaryota > Metazoa > Chordata > Actinopteri > Cypriniformes > Xenocyprididae > Megalobrama > Megalobrama amblycephala. The sequence goes on along the minus strand of NC_063044.1, from coordinate 2,847,176 downwards.
TCCATTGATGCATTAGAAAGTGTAATGAAAACAAAAATAAACATGAAAAACGACATGAGGTTATTTTTCTTATGTACATGTCAATGGTATAATAAATGATACATGAATGCCTTGTTCATTTTTTTCCCCTTAATTCTCCGAAGGACCCAGTTGTCACAGACACGTCAGGTTCCACCTCACTCCCTTACCCACGCACCCAATCACCAGAGTACTGATCACCGCCACCTGCAACTCATTATCACCATGATCACCTCACTACTTAAGCCCCACACTCACACACACACATTGTCCGGTCTCGTTCATGATACACTAGTTGTATGCTTATCCTCAAGGACTCCCAAAACGACACTTACCTGTCTCCATACTCTCCATCGTCTCCATTGTCTCCTGGTCTCCTCGTGTCTCTACCTACCTGTGTGTGTGAGTGTTCCCGTCTGCCAACTCCAACGTCTTCATCAAACTGCATCTGCAATACAAACAAGGACAGTATTACCTCTCTTTCATCCTCAAGATCTTCATTACCATCATTGCACTTACCTGTTGCTCTGCTGATTTTTCTAAATAAACATCCAAACTGTATTTACATCTGTCTCCGGTGTCTCTACTGTAACAGAAGACCGGACCATAACAGCTTACAATCAGCATGAGCCGTCAAGACCCTTTCCAGGAGCTCGTGGATGCAGTTCGGCGAGCACTCACTCCTCAACCACCGTCACCATCACCAGCACCAGCCACCGCTGCTGCCACCGCCGCCACAGTCACCTCTACTTCGCCGGTATTCACCGCCAGTCCCATGGCCAAACCGGCGCCCTACTCAGGATCGGCGGAGGATTGCAGCGGATTCCTCCTTCAGTGTGAGCTGGTCCTGGAGATGCAGCCGCACCTCTACCCCACCGATACGGCGAAAATAGCGTTCATTATCTCCCAACTGCAAGGTAAGGCCCTACAATGGGCAGATTCGCTCTGGACTCAAAATGGATCAGTTGTCAAATCCTACACGGCATTCGTTACCCACTTCAGAGAAGTCTTCGGAAAACCTTTGGCAGATTTCTTCAACTGGTGAGAAATTGTATAATTTAAAACAAGGAAATAAGACTGTTAACGATTATGCCTTGCAGTTCAGAACGCTCGCCGCAACCAGCGGATGGAACGAACAAGCCCTCATCACTACCTTTCGACAAGGTCTGGAGCCAAACGTGCGGCTGCATCTCGCTGCATACGAGGACTCCATAGGACTTGAAAGATTCATCCAACTCGCCATCCGCGTGGGTTCTCGTATGCAGTCGTGTCTCCTCGAGCACCAGGGCCAGTCACAGGCTACACCTCTCCTCCGTCGGTCCGAACCCGTCAGCTCCCCAGAACCAGCCCCCGAGCCCATGCAAGTGGATAACTCCCGTTTGTCACCCACAGAAAGACAGAGAAGGCTGACCCTGAATCTATGCTTATACTGTGGATCTCCTGGGCATGTCATCTCCACATGCCCAACCCGTCCTCCTCGACCTGTGGTGAGTGCTATCATTCCCTCTATCCAAAAGATGAAACCACTCACTACTGTAGTAAACCTTACTGCTGCTAATGCTTCCATTCCAGTGGTGGCGCTCCTCGATTCAGGGTCAGCAGGAAATTTCATCTCCGGCGCCCTCTGTCGACACCTCGGGATTAAGACCTCGCCTTCTCCGATTAACTACCAGGTCCACTCTATCACGGGCAAACCCCTGAGCCGCAAGACGATTCGACGCGTCACTGGACCCCTTCAACTGCACGTGGGTATCTTCCACACCGAATCCATCCATCTGCTGGTTCTGGAGGAATCCACCGCTGACGTGGTTCTAGGGCGCCCGTGGCTGGAACTCCACAATCCCAACATCTCATGGCGCACGGGCGAAGTCCTGAAGTGGGGCGACCACTGTTTCCCTGGCTGTTTTCCAGAACTTCCCATTCCAAGATCTCCTCTCTCAACAAGTCTCTCTATCAACGCTACCTCCATCGAAAGCCCCATGGAAAAACGCTCCGTCGAAGTTCCACCCGACTACGCCCCCTTCAGTGACGTCTTCTGCCCGCAACGCGCCTCCAAGCTTCCTCCACACCGGCCATGGGACTGTGCCATCGATCTGTTACCGGGTGAACCAGTGCCCAGGGGACGCATATACCCCCTGTCAGTACCGGAGGAGAAGGCCATGGAGGAATACATCAAAGAGGCCCTTAATCAAGGATACATCCGCCCGTCTACTTCCCCTGCTGCTTCAAGCTTCTTCTTCGTGGCCAAGAAGGACGGAGGCTTGAGGCCTTGCATTGATTACCGCTCATTAAACAAGATCACAGTCAAATTCCGGTATCCACTTCCCCTCGTCCCAGCGGCTCTGGAACATCTCCGCGGTGCCACTGTGTTCACCAAGCTGGACCTCCGCAGCGCGTACAACCTCATCCGGATACGCGAGGGGGACGAGTGGAAGACCGCCTTCGTCACGCCCACCGGCCACTATGAATACCTAGTTATGCCGTATGGCCTGGTCAACGCCCCCTCCGTATTCCAGGACTTTATCCATGAGGTGCTCCGGGAGTTCCTCCACAAGTTCGTTCTCGTGTATATTGATGACATCCTCATCTACTCCCGGAGCTTGGCCGAACATCGCCACCACGTTGCGGAGGTCCTCAAGCGCTTACGGCAGTTCCATCTCTTCCTAAAAGCAGAGAAGTGCTCGTTCCATCAGCCCTCAGTCCACTTCCTAGGATATGTGATTGACCACAGTGGCATCCGGATGGACGAGGGGAAGGTCTCTGCCATCCAGAACTGGCCCACTCCAAGTACCATAAAAGAACTCCAACGTTTCCTCGGATTTTCCAATTTCTACCGCCGATTCATCAAGAATTACAGCACCATAGTCAGTCCACTCACCAACCTCCTCCGGAAGCAGCCCAAGTCTCTGTCCTGGTCCCAGCCTGCCACAGAAGCTTTCGAGTCACTCAAGAAGGCCTTCACCACCGCTCCCCTCCTCGTCCACCCCAATCCAGACCTCCCATTCGTCGTGGAGGTGGACGCCTCCACCACCGGAGTGGGAGCGGTACTATCACAGCAGCAGGGGAACCCAAGTAGGCTCCATCCATGCGCCTTCTTCTCCCGTAAGCTCAACCCGGCGGAGGTGAACTATGATATCGGGGATCGCGAACTCCTGGCTGTAAAGCTCGCCCTTGAAGAGTGGAGGCATTGGTTGGAGGGGGCAAACCACCCATTCCAAGTTCTAACCGACCATAAGAACCTCGAGTATCTGAAAGCTGCCAAGCGACTCAACCCTCGTCAAGCCCGGTGGGCGATGTTCTTCTCACGATTCAACTTCACAATTTCATACCGCCCTGGTGTCAAGAACATTAAAGCCGATGCTCTCTCACGTCTCCACGCCCCCGAGGAAAAGAACGACGAACCTGAACCTATCCTGCCTGATACCCTCTTCGTGAGCCCCATCGAATGGTCAGAAGAGACCTTACCCTCCTCCAATGCCTCCTCACGCACTCCGCCGGGTTGCCCCCAAGGCTTACGCTACATCACCCGGACACGACGCACTCCACTCCTGCACTCCGTTCACTCTTCACTTGGCACTGGTCACCCGGGGGTCAATGAGACCCTCTCGCTGCTTAAACAGCGCTTCTGGTGGCCCAACATGGCCAGCGACGTCAGAAGGTACGTGCAGGGCTGCAGGGAGTGCGCCATCTCCAAGAGCCCACGCCATCTACCAACCGGCAAGCTCAATCCTCTGCCCGTTCCTGAGAGACCCTGGTCACACCTGGGAGTGGATTTCGTCACGGATCTCCCAGAGTCTGATGGTCACACCTGCATTCTGGTCGTCGTGGACCGTTTCTCCAAAGCCTGCCGTCTAATACCCCTGGAAGGTCTACCGACTGCCATGGCCACAGCGGAATTAATGTTCAACCATGTCTTTCGTCACTATGGAATCCCCGAAGATATAGTCTCTGACAGAGGACCTCAATTCGTCTCTCGAGTCTGGAAGGCGTTCTTCTCCCTCCTGGGTGTGACCGTCAGCCTATCGTCTGGATACCATCCTCAGTCGAACGGGCAGACGGAACGGAAGATCCAGGAGATCGGCCGCTTCCTGCGTACCTTCTGTCACGGCCACCAGAACTCCTGGAACCAGTACCTGGGTTGGGCCGAGTACGCCCAGAACTCCCTCCGTCAAGCCACTACTGGATTAACACCTTTCCAATGCGTACTCGGTTTCCAACCCCCACTGTTCCCCTGGGACGGGGAACCCTCCAACGTTCCTGCAGTTGACTACTGGTTCCGGGAGAGCGAGAGGGTATGGGACTCAGCTCACCACCAGCTGCAGAGAGCCCTGCGCAGGCGCAAGATGACAGCCGACCTTCGGCGCTCCCAAGCTCCAACCTACCAACCGGGGCAGAAGGTCTGGCTGTCCACCAGAGACATCAGGATGCGCCTGCCCTGCAAGAAGCTGAGTCCCCGCTTCATTGGCCCGTTCACCATCCTTCGACAGATCAACCCCGTCACCTACAGACTACAACTCCCTGCACAGTACAAAAGAATTCATCCCACTTTCCACGTGTCACTATTAAAACCTCACCACCCTTCTGTTCTTCCTTCCACAGAACCTGACGTGGCAGCCGCCGAGCCCCCCCTTCCACTCATCCTGGACGATGGAACTGCTTACGTGGTGCGAGAGATCCTGGACTCCCGGCGCCGTGGTGGTCTCTTAGAATACCTGGTGGATTGGGAAGGCTATGGCCCCGAGGAACGCTCATGGGTCCCCAAGAATGATATCCTTGATCCTACTCTGTTACAGACTTTCCACACCAACCACCCAGACAGACCTGCCCCACGACCTCGAGGACGACCACCACGACGTCGGGGTCCTCGGCCCTCAGGAGCGGGCCGTGGGAGGGGGGGTACTGTCACAGACACGTCAGGTTCCACCTCACTCCCTTACCCACGCACCCAATCACCAGAGTACTGATCACCGCCACCTGCAACTCATTATCACCATGATCACCTCACTACTTAAGCCCCACACTCACACACACACATTGTCCGGTCTCGTTCATGATACACTAGTTGTATGCTTATCCCAAGGACTCCCAAAACGACACTTACCTGTCTCCATACTCTCCATCGTCTCCATCGTCTCCTGGTCTCCTCGTGTCTCTACCTACCTGTGTGTGTGAGTGTTCCCGTCTGCCAACTCCAACGTCTTCATCAAACTGCATCTGCAATACAAACAAGGACAGTATTACCTCTCTTTCATCCTCAAGATCTTCATTACCATCATTGCACTTACCTGTTGCTCTGCTGATTTTTCTAAATAAACATCCAAACTGTATTTACATCTGTCTCCGGTGTCTCTACTGTAACACCAGTGGCCAATAAAAACAAATAGGATGAAACTACTTTTTTTAACAATTAACAAAAAAAAAAAAAAAAATGAATAAATGAAATAAAAAAATCAAGCCATAATATAATTTTTATGTTTTATTAACTAAACGAAAAAATAAAGGAGCCATTTCTCTGGACGGATGTTCTTCCTCCATCTTTGGCTTACAGAGGATTATGCGAAAACCACATCTCATTAATATTCATTAACTCATTACCCTAGCTATTCTTACCTGTAAAAATTGTGTTTCTAGATATCAGTAATTGAATTTTCACTAGTTGCAAGAGCAATTTCAGATATCAACTGTCTTTGTTGATATCAATAATTACATTGTTACTAGTAAAAATGCGAATTTTTGATATCAAGAATTCAATTGTCACTAGTTGAAATGTCAGTTCTTGATATCAACAATTGAATTGCTACTAGTAAAAATGTTCATTTTTGATATCTGAAAATACATTTCTGATATCAACATAATTTCAGATATGTTAAATGGTTTTCTTACTAGTAACAATCACATTCATGATTTCAGAAACTAACAGTCACTAGTGACAATCAAATTATTGATATCAAAAATGAACATTGTTACTAGTAGCAATTCAATTGTTGATATCAAGAACTGACATTTCAACTAGTGACAAATTAATTATTGATATCAAAAATTAGCATTTTTACTAGTAAGAATTGTATTTCTGATATGTGAAATTGGAATTTCAACTAGTAAGAACTCAATTCTTGATATCAACAATTGAATTTGAATGGCAGCCTATGGTGACATTTCACTAGTGAAAATACAATTACAGATATCAAGAATTCTAGTTTTTACTAGTGGAAATTCAAATGTTGATATCAAGAATACATATTTCTGCGAGTAATGGCATCATTGTTGATATCAAGCATTAACATTTTTACTAGTGGAAATGTAATTCTTGATATCAACAATTGTCATTGTTACTAGTAGAAATATAATTCCAGATATCAAGAATTAACATTTTAACTAGTGAAAATTGAATTGTTGATATCAAAATTTCATATCCTGGGAATGATTAAAAGTCAAAACGGCTTGCCTATTGCCTTTCCCAGGATATAAATTGCTGATATCAAGAACTCTAGTTTTTACTAGTGGAAATATAATTCTTGATATCAAAAATTAGCATTTTAACTAGTGAAAATTGAATTGTTGATATCAAAAATTAACCTTGTTACTAGTGGAAATGTAATTCTTGATATTAAAAATTGCCATTGTTACTAGTGGAAATGTAATTCCTAATATCAAGAATTAGCATTTTAACTAGTGAAAACTGAATTGTTGATATAAAGAATTCATTTCCTGAGAATGAATAAAAGTCAAAACGGCTTGCCATACTGTTTCCCTGCATTGTATACGATTACAAAGGTATTCCTCATGCATTGAAGAGAAAACATAAAATATTTGGTGTTGCAATGAATGAACTAATTCATCTGTTGTGTATTGAAGAGATAACACATAACATGTGCATTACATTGCAGTGAGTTATTGCGTTTTGCAGTAAATGAGACAACACTACAGATGCTTGCTGCTCTGCACTGTAAGCAAGAACTGACTTTGTGCATTGAAGAGAAAACATAAAATATTTGGTGTTGCAATGAATTAACTAAATAATCGCTTATGCATTGAAGAGAACACTTAACATGTGCATTGCATTGCAGTAAGTTATTCCATTTTGCGCTTAAACTGATAACTCGACAAGCGCTTAGTTCTTGTTATGCACGAGAAAACACAACACATATGCTGTTGCACTGTGCAATAAATACAAGAACTAACTTTTTGCATTGCATACAATAAATAACTTATGTTGTGCATAGAATACATTAATACAGCATGTGCTGTTTGCTTTGCAATGGATAAAAGAATTAACATGTACACGTTGCATAGAAGAAATAATACAACTGTATGCTTGTTGCATTGCAACATTTAAGTTATGCACTGTTTCCTTGCATTGTATACAAGAACTAAGGAATTCCTCATGCATTGAACAGAATACACATAAAATATTTGGTGTTGCAATGAATGAACTATCTAATCCGTTGTGCTTTGAAGAGATGACACAACATGTGCATTGCATGAGTTATTCCATTTTGCAGTAAATGAAGACATCACGAAGTAAATGAAGACATTACTGCGTTGCATAACAAGAACTAACTCTTTCCTGTGTGCATTGAAGAGAAAACAAATCACATGCTGTTGCACTACAATAAATACAATAACTACCTTTTTTATTGCATTGCATACAATAATTTGTGTTGTGCATAAAAGAAATTAATATAACATGCTGTTTGCTTTGCAAGGTAAGCTATACACTGTTTCCTTGCACTGTATACAAGAACTAACTTATTCCTCATGTACTGCAGAGATATAACACATTAAACGTGGTGTTGCGATGAATGCACTATACTGTTCCGTTATGCACTGAAGAGATAACACAACTTGCATTGCATTGCAGTAAGTTACTCCGTTTGGCAGTGAAGAGATAACACGGCAGGTGGTTGTTGCACTGTTGCAGAACTAACTCTTTCCTTTGTGCAGTGAAAAGAAAACAAATCAAATATGCTGTTTCACTGTAATAAATACAAGAACTAACCTTTTCATTGCATCCTACAACAATTGATTTATGTACTGTTTGCTTACAAGAATTAACGTGTTTTGCACTATTTCCTTGCATTGTATACAAGAGAACTAACTTGTTCCTCACGCGTTGAAAAGATGTGGTGTTGCGATGAATTAACTAAATCATCCCTTATGCACTGAAGAGGTAACTAACACATAACATGCATTGCATTGCAGTATGTTATTCCGTTTCTTAGTAAATGAGACAACACGACAGGTGCTTGTTGCACTGCATTGCAAGCGAGAACTAACTCTTTTCTTTTGTGCATTGAAGAGAGAAAACATAAAATGTTTGGTGTTGCAATGAATGAACTAACTCATCTGTTGTGCATTGAAGAGATGACACATAACATGTGCATTGCATTGCAGCGATAACTCGACAGGCGCTTAGTTCTTGTTATGCACTGCGTTGCATAACAGGAACTAACTCTTTCCTGTGTGCATTGACGAGAAAACACATCACATATGCTGTTGCACTGTGCAATAAATACAAGAACTAACTTTTTGCATTGCATACAATAAATAACTTATGTTGTGCATATTATACATTAATACAGCATGTGCTGTTTGCTTTGCAATGGATAAAAGAATTAACATGTACACGTTGCATAGAAGAAATAATACAACTGTATGCTTGTTGCATTGCAACATTTAAGTTATGCACTGTTTCCTTGCTTTGTATACAAGAACTAAGGAATTCCTCATGCATTGAACAGAATACACATAAAATATTTGGTGTTGCAATGAATGAACTAACTAATCCGGTGTGCTTTGAAGAGATGACACAACATGTGTGTCAAGCTTATTTGTTTATGTGCACAATATCCCCGCTTGAAAGGGAGGGAAACATCATCGATGGAGCCTTGACTGGATTTCACTCTTCTTTTTTATTGAAAGTATCAAATATGCCAGCAAGAAAGGTGAAAAACCTTTAACAGAAACAAAGATACAGAAAATATAAATGAATTGTATGTAAAACTTATTAAACATCCGTTTTATCATTGAGGCTTTTTTTTTTGTTTTTTTTTTTTTTATACATGAAGCATTCTCATATGAAGTTATTAACAAGGTTAATATCTGTATCTGCCACATCTACATTCCAGAAAATGAACCTAAACACATACAATTGCAAAATGCACACGTAAAATTAGAATTATCATACTATCTTAACGATCTATTTTAATCACGTGGACTGAAGAAATAATCGTTAATTTCTCCCGTGATCAAAGTGAAAGGCAAACGCAGATAAACAAATCAATGCACTAGTACCTCAAAACCCTTAAAATCCACAACAAAGAACTAAAATTAACTTGAAACAAAAATTAGTCATAAACCCTCCAGCGCCGAGCACAGACATAGTTGCTGTGTCATGAACCGGGACGGCATCTGTCGCCACACCAACATCATCCCGCTTCACCCACAGACGCAAAACGTGAATTATTAAGGGTGCTCACCGGCTTCCACTCCGGGATTCGATGATGTTGGACATCTGTGCACTTTTCTTTATTGCGTTCAGCCAGGAATTTCCGCAGAGCTCGCCAGCCGCGCTCCTCACAGCACTGGATTTTTTTTTTCAGTTCCTCTTTTCTGCCCCTTGCTCCGATTGGCTGAGACTACTATAGTTCTTTATTTATTATTTATATTTTTCCATGTTATTTATTTATTTGTTTATATTAAATTTGTAATTAATTTATATCTTTCTCAGTTTGACTTGACACCTCCCACTCGATTTTCCTTGGATACAAGTGGAAATCGCAATGCTTAGAAGGCAAACTGTTTGGCACTACTAATTGTAGACAAGTTAGATTGTTTTACTAAATTACTTGTTCATTTGCTCTTCAATTGGAAGAAGGACCACCAGTCTTCTGATGTCTCTGTGAAGAACGGTACTTGGGATCTTCTCTTTGCATCTTTTTGACACTGGATGGTTCTTAGTTGTTGCTTTTGAGGGCTTTGTGATAGGAACAGGGTAACTTGGGAAGGTTCGGACATTGACGTCTCTTACGGCACCCTTGCTGTCTTGATTGACACTGATTACTCTGCCAAGTTTGAACTGGCCTCTGAGTGCATTTTGATCCGCTATCCAGACAATGTCTCCAATTGCAACGTTCCTATGCATGGTATGCCACTTTGTCCTTAAGAATAAATTAGGACCTGCAAGCTGGCTCCAGTGTCTCCAGAATTTATCCACCATCGACTGCATTGTTTGGAGGCGTTTGAATGGGTAACTGGAAAAGTCAAATGTTTTGACATCACCGCTTTGAGATGCTCGCCCCAGCAGTAGTGCATTTGGAGTTACATACTGGATGCAGTCTTCCTGGGCTTGTGCTCTGGCATCGATGGGCCGTTCGTTTGCGAGATTGGCTGCCATTTGAAGGACTGTTTGGAATTCACTGTAAGTGAGAGTAGACTCGACTCCACAGTTTTGGAGTGCCCTTTTTAGAATGCGTACTGCAGCTTCTCCAGCTCCATTTCTGTGTGGAGAATTGGCTGGATGGATCTTCCACATCCACTCTGTTCCATTTTGTGCGGCCATTTCTCCTAGAGCGGACTTGTCGATGCCCTCCAAGAATTTGTAAAGCTCCTGTAGAACTGGTCTTGCCCCAATGAAATTGGTTCCTGGATCTGAATAGATCTTCTTAGGATAGCCCCTAACTGCAGCAAATCTTTGGAAGGCCATTAAGAAACTTTCAGTTGATTGGGTGTTTACCAGCTCTGCATGGATTGCTCTGCTTGACATACAGCAAAAGACAACTCCCCAGACCTTCATAGAAGCTCTTTTCTTAACATCATCTCTCACCAGGTAGGGTCCAAAGAGATCCACTGTTGTAAATTCGAAGGGTACAGCTGGCTGCGACCTCTCTGGTGGTAAATCACCCATCACTTGTTGGCATTTCTTTGCTTTGGTCTTCCGACACTGAACACAGCTGTCAACAACCTTTTGGGCTATTCGTCTACCCCTGATGACCCAAGCCTTCCTCCTCATCCTAAGTAAAGTTTCAGCCAAACCCCCGTGGCTTTCTCTGTGAGATTCTCGGGCTAGCAGTGTAGACACCCATGCGTTGTAGGGAAGGATTGGAACACTAACTTGATCTTCTTTAAAAACCTGCACTCTTCCGCCACAAACCAATAGCCCAGAGTCTGGATTCTTATAGGCTACCAGCCTGTCTTTGGTGGTGTTGGGGAAGGTTATACCTTCTTGCGCAGCAAGGAAAATGTCTCGTAGGGCGTCTTCTCTTTCCCTCACTGATATGGTTCCTGTTGAAGAGACTGCCTCCCACTTTGGGTTGTTTAGGGTCCGATCCCTGCCAAGGAACTTCTTCACTGCTCTCCAAACCCAAGCTACTGTTTTAACTATGTGTCTGGATAGATCACTGAATCTTTCCACAATGAATAAGTTTTGGACAGCTAATCCTGCAGGTGGTCTTCTGGGATATATTTGGACTTGGATAAGATCCTCATTTTGCCTTGATAATTCAACTGGTTCCTGCGTTTTCGCTTTAGACCTTGCCAGTGCAGCTGCAAATGCCTTCTTTTGAAGCTTACTGATGCTTTCTCGGGCAGAAGCTGCCAAATCCTTTCCTGACTTGACTGGCCATTCATCTACTGGTAAGCTCAAGAACTTCGGCCCATTCTGCCACTCTGAATTTTCATCAAGATTTTGAGGATTAGCCCCCCTAGTGATCATATCTGCAATGTTCTGTGGACCTGGTATCCACCACCATTCCTGCGCCTTCGTAATTCCTTGGATTTCTCCAATCCTGTTAGCGAAGAATGTTTTGTAGCCATAGCTTTCTCGCTGTATAGCGCCAAGGACTGTTTGGCTATCAACCAAGTGGTACCATTTTCCAACTCGAATTTGGCAATGCTGCTCAAAGTACTTCCGCAGCCACGAAGCGAACACTGCTCCGCACATCTCTGCTTTGACAGCGTCTCCTTTGTGGTCTAATGGTGTCAGTTTGGCTTTGGACTCCACAAGTTTGATCACTGATCCCTGATCAGAGTTCCATCTTAGGTACATTACCGCACCATAAGCATTTTCGCTCCCATCTGAAAAGGTTATCGCGCAGGGTTCACCATTGGAATTTGGAGGAGTTAAAGCCCTAGGGAATTTGAATCTGGCCAAGCTGGACGTATTCCTCAAAGAGCTTAACCGCGTCTTCTCTTAGACCGTCCGAGAGGGCAGTATCCCAACTTTCACTGACTGGAACCTTTCCATCTTTTGCCTCTTGGAAAGCTCTGCGGACTAGAATTGCCCCCTTCTGTTTGGCGGGAGTCACTAGGCCTACCGGATCATACACCCCTGATATCTGACTCAACAACTCCCTACGTGTCAGTGGATTCGGTGTCTGGGTTCTGACTTGCTCTTGTGAGAGATTTTGACCTAGTCTCATTTTCTTTTTTCTCTTTGAGAAATTGATTGATGTCATCACATGGAGCTTGTCATCTTCCACGTCATAACCCAGGCCAAGTGCTTTATTGTCGTCCTCGTGCATTTGGTTTGGTAGAACCATGATCTTTTCCTTGATTACAGAGGGCTCATTTTCTGGGTCACCCCTCCCACTTTGACCTGAGAATACCCATGGCTTAAGAAGAAACCCTCCTGCCTTTAAGATCAGCTCCACATTTGCAGTGATGGACCTCAGCTGGTGAAAGTCGTTGTGGGACGTGAGAATGTCGTCAACATAGCTGTCTTGATGGAGCACTCTGCGCTCTTCCTCAAGGTGAGCAAAGGATGGCAAATTAGCAGTTTCACGCATTGCTAGCTGCGCGATGCACCCTGCTGGTTTGTCTCCAATGTTGACTCGTGTGACTGCATATTCCTCCAGCTCCTTGTCTTCAGAGTTTCGCCAAAGGAATCGGTGTAGATGCATTTCTCTGTCCTCTAACCAAACTGAATTGTACATCTTCTTGATGTCCCCTAATGCCGCGTACACTCCACTCCTGAACCTCAGCAGGACAGCACGTATCTGGTTAAGAAAGTCTGGACCTTTCACTAACAAATCGTTCATGCTGACACCTCTGAATCTTTGGCTGCTGTTCCAAACAAGCCTCACTGGTGTTGTGACTGAGTGAGGGTTAGGAGCAATAAGATGGCTTACATACCATACAGGCCCAATCCAATTAGCAATTGCGTCTTTGGATAACTTTACTGCAGCCCCTGTGTCAAGCATGTCCTGCACCTGAGCGCTGTAAGCAGCCTTCCATTCAGGTTCTTTGGCTAGCTGTTTTTCCATCCTCAAGAACGTAGCCTCAACTGCACTCCTGTTGTCTGGCAAGGAAGCTAGGTCCTCCATCCAAGGATACTTTGCGTGCCAGTGTGGTTCTTTGCTGTGGTTGTCTTCTATGACATAAGAGAGGCCTTCTCTTACTATTTCGAGTTCCCTCTCCTCAGCAAGAGTCATTTCCTTCCCACCAGGTTGGCAATTTCCACAGCGACAGCCACCACATTTAGGCTCACATGCTGCACCAATGGAATCCCACTTCCACCACTCCAGAAAGTCTCGGGTGCTGGTTGGTGTGCTTGATTCATGAAATCTGGCTAATGGCTTGTTTGGTGGACAGTACTCTGTTACTTCCTCATACTTCACAGCTGCCATTCTCATCGACCTTGCGAAGTGCGTTTTGGACCTGTGAGCTGATACAGCAACCTCTTCGAAAAGCTTGGGGTGAGTTCCTCCAACTGTCTTTCCCAGGGGACCGTCCCATAGAACCAGGTCTCCAACCACCCTGACTCTCTGTGGGGCTAGCTGGCCTTCTCGATGGCTTATAAGCAGCTCGACTACTTTAGGCCTCTCAAGTTCGACAAGGGGAACATCTGGAAAGAAATTTTGCAATTGCTCAGCCAGCACTGTTTTGTGAATCTCGGCGATGCTTTCTAATCCATAGCAAGCCAACTGATGTGACCTGAGAGTGCCCTGGAGAGTTCTTACTCTGATTTTTAGAAGATACCGCTTGGTCTTTACACAAACTTTCATCCCTCCGACTCCATGGATGACAAGAGTGATTCTTTCACCTCTCAGGTTCAGACGATTTGCAGCACTGTGTGTTATATAATTAGTGTCTGATGCTAAGTCAATTAATGTTCCAATTTTCTGTCCCGCATTAGCGGTCACATTGAGAAGCATCATGATTACTGGCAGTTCTAGCAACCCACATTCTGCTAGTAAACTTGGCTGTTCTTTCGTCACATTAAACGCTCTTGCTGCAGTGTTTGAGAACACACTTCGGCATTGCTGTGCTAATTCTGGTGGAAGTTTACTGAGGAAGTCTTCTTGATCTTTTGTGTAGTCTTTTCTGCCTTTGCCTCCTTCAGTATGAAACTTGCTCTTTTTCTGGATAGCACTGCTTTCCTTTCTTTCAGCACTTGGGCATAAATAGTAGTGATGCTCAGGAACACTCTCGTCTTCACAGGCTTGGTTTTTGCATAGATAGGTGGGTTTGCAGAATGAATGGTCCTCGTGGATTTCGAGACACCTTTTACAAGCTCCCAGTTTTCTTACTGCAGCCTTTTTGTCTGCTAGCTTCAGTGATCGGAACTGTCTGCAGAAGTAGAGCTTCCTTTTATGTCTAACGTCACCACAGACTACACACCCTGATTGGTCGTTGCTTGATTTTGTGGACTTTGTTCTTGCCCACCTTGGCTCGGTTCTTGACTCCCTTCTGTTTGATTCCTCATCCCTTAGCTGTTCGAGCTGCTCGTAAATGCTCTCTTGCTTTTTGAGGAATGCTAACAGATTATCAAACCGGTTGTCTGGTGTGATGGAGCTTTGCTGGTCAGAGACATGAACAAGCCATTCTTTCTTGAGAGACTCAGGTAGTTTCCCTTCAATTGACTTTGTCACTAAAGGATTTTTAATAGCGCCAGTGTTTCCAAGGTCACTCAAATCTCCAAGTGCTTTTTCTACTGCTTGGATTAATTCGACTATTTTCCGTGGGTGGTGACTTCTTATAGCAGGTATTTTTTGCAAATCCTCCACTATTTCAATAGCAATAGCTGTCACATTTCCGTAGCGATTTTCCAAGACACGGAAAATATCATCTGCTGTATTATGAGCGGTGAGGCGAAGATCTCTTACAATCCTCTCTTCGAGACTGTCAAGCACCTGAATCTTCTTAACCTCCTTGGAACCAGTAGGCTCACCCTGCTTTTGAAGTGCTTCCCAGTCTCTTTTCCATCTGTGAAAGTCACGTTTGTTACCTGTAAACTTTGGGAGGGACGTGGGCTTTAACTTAATTGTTGCCACAGGGTAGCTAGAGATTGTCGGTGGAGGTGTTATCTTCTCTGCCTCTTCCTCTCGTCTCGCACGAATGAAATCAGCTTTTCTCGAAACTAATCTGGTAACGTTGAGTTCGAGACTTCTCAGGCCTTGGCGGAAGTTATTTTGATCACCTGATGGGATGCACCGCTGCCACCGGCTGTACAGGTCTTTTGCAGTCTTTACTAAATTTTGAAGGTGACTGAGCATGAAGTCGTATGCTTCGTGATTTCCATCTGGAACTACTGCTGCGACACGTTCACTTTCAGCTTCAGCAACCTGCAGCGCTGTGGACAATTCAAGATCTCCATACTTGGCCCAGAGAGTTTCTTGAAGAAGACCTTTAATTTCTTTCAGTTTTAAGTCACACTCACTCGCAGTCTTTTCAAGGTCGCCTTTTTGCTGTTCTGTTAACACAGCTGACTTGTCTGCGTCCAGCTCCGCCTCTAATTCTGCGACGATGCCCGTTTCAAGATCATCATTCGCTTCCATGACTTTCTCTGCTTGCTTAGTGAGTTTACTTAAACTGTCGTGAAGATCATCTTCCGTCATCTCTTGATAAGCTCTGGTTATGGTGTTAATTAGTCGTGTGAATGCTCTTTTCTCCACTGTCCTTTCTGCTTTCAGCTGCTCGAGTGACTTCCCGGTCGCTTGCTCGGCCATTTTGATTTCAGTTAATGTTGGGAAGAAATTTATAATTCTTCAAACAGTGTCTCTTGTCTCTTTAAGTGTCACAGGTTTCCAGCTGCTACTGGTTTCCCGGTTTTTCACTGTCAAGCTTATTTGTTTATGTGCACAATATCCCCGCTTGAAAGGGAGGGAAACATCATCGATGGAGCCTTGACTGGATTTCACTCTTCTTTTTTATTGAAAGTATCAAATATGCCAGCAAGAAAGGTGAAAAACCTTTAACAGAAACAAAGATACAGAAAATATAAATGAATTGTATGTAAAACTTATTAAACATCCGTTTTATCATTGAGGCTTTTTTTTTTTTTTATATACATGAAGCATTCTCATATGAAGTTATTAACAAGGTTAATATCTGTATCTGCCACATCTACATTCCAGAAAATGAACCTAAACACATACAATTGCAAAATGCACACGTAAAATTAGAATTATCATACTATCTTAACGATCTATTTTAATCACGTGGACTGAAGAAATAATCGTTAATTTCTCCCGTGATCAAAGTGAAAGGCAAACGCAGATAAACAAATCAATGCACTAGTACCTCAAAACCCTTAAAATCCACAACAAAGAACTAAAATTAACTTGAAACAAAAATTAGTCATAAACCCTCCAGCGCCGAGCACAGACATAGTTGCTGTGTCATGAACCGGGACGGCATCTGTCGCCACACCAACATCATCCCGCTTCACCCACAGACGCAAAAAGTGAATTATTAAGGGTGCTCACCGGCTTCCACTCCGGGATTCGATGATGTTGGACATCTGTGCACTTTTCTTTATTGCGTTCAGCCAGGAATTTCCGCAGAGCTCGCCAGCCGCGCTCCTCACAGCACTGGATTTTTTTT
>NC_063044.1:2793888-2828363 GCF_018812025.1 Megalobrama amblycephala | reverse complement strand
CTGAACGAAGTCCAATCTGATAGTTCTCAGAAATGAAGTGTAACTTAGTGAATACTAATCAAAAAATTCATACTTATGTCTAACAAAACGTTGAATGTCAGGTTTTAAATCGTGCAAGTCAAATCGAAAACAACATTCTGTGTTTATGTAATCTGTATGAAAGAGAGCCATGTTAGAAGTCCGTGATTCAGCTCATTACCCACTAATGCGGCCACCCACGGAGCCAGCGCTATTCACAGGCAAATTCAGAGACAACACATGCATTCATCATCTCAATCGTGTATTTATTGCCTTGAAAATTGTTTATCTGGATGAAAAGCATGGTTAGCGATCTCTGGAAGACATTCAGTAAATTCCTGTTTGTTTTCTTCTATTGATAAGTTTTAAGTGAGTTTTTGTTTCTTTAGCGCCCTCCGGCTGTAGTATGAATTGGTAAACACCATTCATGGAATATCGTCTTCTTCTTAGGTGAATTGTGACTAAAATGCACAGAGCGCCCTCCGGCTGCAGTATGAATTGCAAACACCACGCTCATAGAGATAACAATGAATATTAAATAAAAAATAACTCCTCTGTATAGAAAATTGACATAAACATATGAGAATCCTATATTTCTCCAAATGTGCATGCTTTTAAACTAAAAGCCTATATTCAGACTCTTTGCATCACAGAAATACATTATATTTTAAAGTATAATATAAAACCATTATTTTATATTGTAATAAAATTTTTCTGTATGTTTCATATACCATGATGAGCTTGAGACATCACAGAAGTTTTTTTTCACAGCCTACCTGACTGAAATGCCTCATTAATATGCAAGTCTTTCAGGTCATTACTATTCAATTCTTTTGTCTTCACAGGTGAGAATGAGCCATTATTCATGGAGATTCACGCCTCCTCGCATACCGTGTTTCTTGGCAAAAAGTGTCTTACAAAAACTAAATCAGTATATTGTTATAAATGAAAGAGCAGTCAGCATAATTTTTACATAATTTTGAAGCAAAAACTCTAGTCTACAACCTTCAATACCCAAAAGTCTTGTGAACACAGATTTAATATACTTTTATTGGCCTTATATCAGTGACTTAAGTTTTTTGTTTTTTCAGTAACCACGCATAAACGTTATTCCTTCAAAAACACAAACATGTACACACATGTTCCTCACATATTATGGTAGCCTAGTTTGTGCTGAATACAGTGTTATGACACTTGTGTCATTAATATGTTTATGAACAACTGAAAAAAGCACAAATGTCAGGGCATGTCAAAACTTCTCCAGGCCCCAAATCAGCCTCAGACTCCAGAGGGTTAAGAGTCTCAAAAGCTTCCAAAACGAACATTAAAGTTTGATGCATTGCCATGGCAACAGTGTTTGTGATATCACTATTCTTTTCAAAGGTCTACATTCACCATGGCTTGACATTATTCTGGTGAAGTTTGAAGCAAATCGGATAAAAATTAGATGGTGATCTCAAAGCATTTTAAAAGTGACACACTTCTTGCTGCCACTTGGTGGCGCTATAACTTTGACTCACAATAGTCACATCCATGTGATCGGACTACTACAACCAACACACTCGTGAAGTTTCATAAAGATCAATCAATGTATGCAGACGTTATAACACATTTCCTGTTTCCCTTTTCTCGCCATAAATTTGTTGCCTCGCCACGGCCAAACCGTTTGAGATATCAAAAATCTGCTGGCAATTTTTCATCGTCGATGTCTTGACTTCATGCTGACCGAGTTTGGTGGCAATCGGATTAATCGCCTAGGAGGAGTATATCAAATTCCAGAGCATGCGTTTTTCAAACAACCCATAATAGCTGACTTCCTGTTGAGGTGACGTATAACTTAGAGAACGGAATAACTTACTGCAATGCCATGCACTGTCACGATCACTAGTGTGAGTGCCCTATCAGCCACTAGAGGGCACTCCATCCTGGACTCTTGTTTTCACCCCTTGGACTTCATTACCCATAACGCACTGCCGGACTCATTATCTCATGATCACTTCATTACACACAGCTGTCTTGTATTATGTTATCAGTGTCTGTCTATTTATACCCTGTTGGTTTCTGTTCTAGTCATGGAGTTTTCAGTTCACATTCCTGGTTTTCGTGTGTGTTTCTTGTTCCCTGTTTTTGCTCGTTTTGTGTGGACTGCTTTTCTGGATTTTGACCCTTGCCTGTTTTTGGACTCTCGATTGTGGATTACCCATTAAAACTTACCTGCATTTGGATCTGTCTCTTGTCTCCGTGTTTGCAACCGTGACAGAAAACTCCATCACCTAAGGATCCAGCAGGATGGGAATCTTTATCACTCCTCCAACCACTGTGGAGGAACGGATGGCTCGCCTGGAGAACCTAACCACCCTGAGGCAACAGGGCAGAGAGGTGGGTGGTTTGGCACAATTTTTTTGGACCCTGGCAGTAGGGCTGGGATATAGTGATATCGCTCTGAAGGAAATTTTTAATAGATGCCTGGATGACCCTCTGCCTCATTGGGAGTTGGAGGGTCTTCAGATCCTGGATTTCTGGAGCTTCATTAAATATCTTGGATTTAGAAGCCAGTGGGCTATACCTGGTCACCCTGTACCCTACCGTAGAGACTTTCCAGTCGCCACAGAGGAGATGGGCACTGAACCTCTGCTTCACCCCGGTAAAAGGAGGAGGAGAAGGAAGAAGGCTTCCTTCATCCTTCAAGGTTTGGAGTCCACTCCAGAGCCCGCTCCAGTCCTTGAGCCTGCTCCAGCACGTGACTCCGCTCCAGAGGCCACAAGGGAGGTGGGCACTGAGTCTCTGCTTCCCACATCTAAAAGGAGGAAGAGGAGGAGGAAGGCTTCCATTCACCAAGACCCGGAGGCCTCTCCAGAGCTCGCTCCAGCCAGTGAATCCACTCCAGAGTCCGCTCCAGCCAGTGAGTCCGCTCCAGCCAGTGAGTCCGCTCCAGCCAGTGAGTCCGCTCCAGCCAGTGAGTCCGCTCCAGCCAGTGAGTCCGCTCCAGTCAGTGAGTCCGCTCCAGAGCCCGCTCCAGCCAGTGAGTCCACTCCAGAGTCCGCTCCAGCCAGTGAGTCCACTCCAGTCAGTGAGTCCACTCCAGAGCCTGCTCCAGCCAGTGAGTCCGCTCCAGCCAGTGAGTCCGCTCCAGCCAGTGAGTCCGCTCCAGAGCCTGCTCCAGCCAGTGAGTCCACTCCAGCATTGCACGCTTCTTCGGTCAGTCCTGCCATGGCCCAGAAGGCTGTTTTTACCTTCTACTCCTTGATTGTCCTACGTGCCTGGAGGATGTATTCAGGGTCTGTCGACTATAGTCCAGTCTGCCAGCCCGAGCCCTCTGCCGTCCCAGAGCAGTCACAGCCTGAGCATGCTGCCGTCCCAGAGCAGACCCAGCCTGAGTATGCTGCCGTCCCAGAGCAGTCACAGCCTGAGCCCACTGCAATCCCAGAGCAGTCCCAGCCTGAGCCCGCTGCCGTCCCAGAGCAGACCCAGCCTGAGTATGCTGCCGTCCCAGAGCAGTCCCAGCCTGAGCCCACTGCAATCCCAGAGCAGTCCCAGCCTGAGCCCGCTGCCGTCCCAGAGCAGTCCCAGCCTGAGCCCGCTGCCGTCCCAGAGCAGTCCCAGCCTGAGCCCGCTGCCGTCCCAGAGCAGCCCCAGCCTGAGCCCGCTGCCGACCCAGAGCAGCCCCAGCCTGAGCCGCTGCCGACCAGAGCAGCCCCAGCCTGAGCCCGCTGCCGACCCAGAGCAGCCCCAGCCTGAGCCCGCTGCCGACCCAGAGCAGCCCCAGCCTGAGCCCGCTGCCGTCCCAGAGCAGTCACAGCCTGAGCCCGCTGCCGTCCCAGAGCAGTCACAGCCTGAGCCCGCTGCCGTCCCAGAGCAGTCACAGCCTGAGCCCGCTGCCGTCCCAGAGCAGTCACAGCCTGAGCCCGCTGCCGTCCCAGAGCAGTCACAGCCTGAGCCCGCTGCCGTCCCAGAGCAGTCACAGCCTGAGCACGCTGCCGTCCCAGAGCAGTCACAGCCTGAGCACGCTGCCGTCCCAGAGCAGCCCCAGCCTGAGCCCGCTGCCATCACCGAGCTGTCCGCTCTCCCTGATATGGCCGTGAAGCACCCTTGGCCAGCCCTGCTGCCGCCGCCATCCAAGCCTTCTGCCCTGCTGCCACTGCCCAGGCCATTTGAACCATCGAAATCTGCCTGGTCAGTTCCCCCAGCGCCACCCTGGCAGTCGGCCAGGACCCCAGGCCTGCTGGCACCTGCCTGGTCAGTCCCCCCAGCGCCACCCTGGCTGTCGGCCAGGACCCCAGGCCTGTTGACACCCGACTGGTCAGTTCCTCCAGCACCACCTTGGCAACTAGCCAGAACCCTGACCCCACTTGAGTCTCCATGGACTGTTCCCCCGGCTCCCCCCTGGCCTTCTGTGGGAGACTCTGGACCTGGCCCGCCATCCCTCCCCCTGAGCCTCCTCCTGTCCACCTCCCTCCTGAGTTTTTTTTTTTGTTTTGTTTTGTTTTTTGTCTGATGGAGCGTCTGGTAGCCGCTCCTTTGAGGGGGGGTAATGTCACGATCACTAGTGTGAGTGCCCTATCAGCCACTAGAGGGCACTCCATCCTGGACTCTTGTTTTCACCCCTTGGACTTCATTACCCATAACGCACTGCCGGACTCATTATCTCATGATCACTTCATTACACACAGCTGTCTTGTATTATGTTATCAGTGTCTGTCTATTTATACCCTGTTGGTTTCTGTTCTAGTCATGGAGTTTTCAGTTCACATTCCTGGTTTTCGTGTGTGTTTCTTGTTCCCTGTTTTTGCTCGTTTTGTGTGGACTGCTTTTCTGGATTTTGACCCTTGCCTGTTTTTGGACTCTCGATTGTGGATTACCCATTAAAACTTACCTGCATTTGGATCTGTCTCTTGTCTCCGTGTTTGCAACCGTGACATGCACATGTTAAGTGTTCTCTTTAATGCATAAGGGATTATTTAGTTCATTCATTGCAACACCAAATATTTTATGTTTTCTCTTCAATGCACAAAGTCAGTTCTTGCTTGCAGTGCAGTGCAAAACCACCTGCCGTGTTATCTCTTCACTGCCAAACAGAATAACTTAGTTCTTGTATACGGTGCAAGGAAACAGTGTATAGTTTACGTTGCAAAGCAAACAGCACGTTTATATTAATTTCTTTTATGCACAACACAAATTATTGTATGCAATGCAATAAAAAGGTAGTTCTTGTATTTATGCAACAGCAGTGCAATACGTCTCTGTTCAGTCCTTCAGGGAACGAGGGTTACATATGTAACCGAGATGTTCCCTTTCAGTCGGTCACGTTCGACGTATGTCAGTAGTGACTGACGAATTGGGATCCCAAATAAAGCGCCACAGTTACAAAACCCCTTCCAGTGTTGTTTGATGTACTGAACATATTTCTTACTCAAGTGTGCTCGATCATGAACTTTCTATACATACTCATTGCCTCACTCTGATGATACGTCAGCCGTAGAATATTGCATATTTTATCTAAAGGTCATATTTCTGGACAAAGAGTACTCAGTTTTAAACTTTTCATACATTACTATGGACTCCATCTGATGTTGCCTTTACACTGATGTTATTCTGATGTTGAAATTAAGTCAGGAGGAGTCAATGAGTATCTATAGAAAGTTCAAGATCAAGCACTCTTGGGCCAGAAATATGTTCCTTAGGTCAAATATGGACTACTGTCTGTCTGAAGTAACACCAGAAGGGGTAGGTCAAACATAGGCTCGTGTATGGATGAAGTAAGATCAGAATAAGTCAATGAGTATGTATTGAAAGTTCATGATCGAGTACTAATTTGCAAGAAATATGTTCATTATGTCAAACAAGCAATACTCTATGGCTGACGTATCATTAAAAGGAGTCAATTAGTTTATATAAAATTATTCATCGAAGAATAATTTGCCAGAAATTTGTTCAGTGGGTCAAAATGGGTTCATATATGATGAAGTAAGATCAGAGTGAATCAATGAGTATGTACTGAAAGTTCAAGATCGAGTACTTTTGGGCCAAGAATATGTTCATTAGGTCAAATATGGCCTACAGTATGGCAGATGTGCGATCAGAAGGCGGCAGTAAGTATATATAAAAAGTTCAAGACAGAGTACTCTTTTGACTCCTTCTGATGTTACTTTACCCATACAAAAGTCCATATTCATGACGTGATTAAAATGTTTCGGTCCCTAGAGTCCTCGATCATGAACTTTATATACCTGCCTCACTCTGATGTTACTTGACCTAATGGAAATATTTTAGCAAATTAGTCCTCGATCATGAACTTTCTATAGATACTCATGGACTCCTGATGATACGTCAGCCATAGAGTATTAGCATATTTCACCTATAGGACATATTTCTGGGCAAAGAGTACTTGATCTTGAACTTTTCATACATTACAATTGACTCCTTCTGATGTTACTTTACCCATACAGAAGTCCATATTGAACATATTTCTGGCAAAGTAGTCTTGATCATGAGCTTTCTATACGTTTTCATTGACTCAAGATTATGCGTCAGCCACAGAATTTTGCATATTTTACCTAATGGACATATTTCTGGCCAAAGACCACTCGATCTTGAACTGTTTATACATTATCATTGACTCCTTCTGATGTTACTTCACCCATCAGTCAGTCCATATTAGACCAACTAAACATATTTCTGGCAAATTTGTCTTCGATCAAGAAATTTCTGCACTGACTCAATGACTTCTGATGAAACTTCAACTATAGAGTATTGCATATTTGACCTAAGGGACATATTTTTGGCCAAATTTTTCTCGATCTTGAAATTTTTACATATACTTTACATATACCTTCTCATGTCACATCAGCCATACTGTAGTCCATATTTGACCTAATGAACATACTTCTGGCCCAAAAGTACTCAATCCTGAACTTTCAATACATTCTCATTAATTGACCCTGATCTTATACTTCGGCCATATATGAACCCATTTTGACCTACTGAGGAAATTTTTGGCAAATTAGTCCTCGATGATGAACTTTTCATATAATGTCATTGACTCCTTTTGATGATACATCAGCTATAGAGTACTGCCTATTTGACCTACTGAACATATTTCTGGCAAATTAGTCCTCGATCATGAACTTCACATACACACCTATTGACCCCATCTGATGTTACATCAGCTACACAGAAGTCCATGTTTGACGTACTGAACATATTTCTTACTCAAGTGTGCTCGATCATGAACTCCTTTTGATGATACATCAGCTATAGAGTACTGCCTATTTGACCTACTGAACATATTTCTGGCAAATTAGTCCTCGATCATGAACTTCACATACACACCTATTGACCCCATCTGATGTTACATCAGCTACACAGAAGTCCATGTTTGACGTACTGAACATATTTCTTACTCAAGTGTGCTCGATCATGAACTTTCTATACATACTCATTGCCTCACTCTGATGTTACTTCAGACATACATAAGCCCGTGTTTAACTTACTGGACATATTTCTGCCAAATTAATCCTCGATCATGAACTTTCTATATATACTCTCTGACTCCTTCTGATGATACTTCAGCCGTAGAATATTGCATATTTTATCTAAAGGTCATTTTCTGGACAAAGAGTACTCAGTTTTAAACTTTTCATACATTACTATTGACTCCATCTGATGTTGCCTTACACTGATGTTATTCTGATGTTGAAAATAAGTGAGGAGGAGTCAATGAGTATCTATAGAAAGATCAAGATCAAGCGCTCTTGGGCCAGAAATATGTTCCTTAGGTCAAATATGGACTACTGTCTGTCTGAAGTAACACCAGAAGGGGTAGGTCAAACATAGGCTCGTGTATGGATGAAGTAAGATCAGAATAAGTCAATGAGTATGTATTGAAAGTTCATGATCGAGTACTAATTTGCAAGAAATATGTTCATTATGTCAAACAAGCAATACTCTATGGCTGACATATCATTAAAAGGAGTCAATTAGTTTATATAAAATTATTCATCGAAGAATAATTTGCCAGAAATTTGTTCAGTGGGTCAAAATGGGTTCATATATGATGAAGTAAGATCAGAGTGAATCAATGAGTATGTACTGAAAGTTCAAGATCGAGTACTTTTGGGCCAAGAATATGTTCATTAGGTCAAATATGGCCTACAGTTATGGCAGATGTGTGATCAGAAGGCGGCAGAAAGTATATATAAAAAGTTCAAGACTGAGTACTCTTTTGACTCCTTCTGATGTTACTTTACCCATACAAAAGGCCATATTCATGACGTGATTAAAATGTTTCGGTCCCTAGAGTCCTCGATCATGAACTTTATATACCTGCCTCACTCTGATGTTACTTGACCTAATGGAAATATTTTAGCAAATTAGTCCTCGATCATGAACTTTCTATAGATACTCATGGACTCCTGATGATACGTCAGCCATACAGTATTAGCATATTTCACCTATAGGACATATTTCTGGGCAAAGAGTACTTGATCTTGAACTTTTCATACATTACAATTGACTCCTTCTGATGTTACTTTACCCATACAGAAGTCCATATTGAACATATTTCTGGCAAAGTAGTCTTGATCATGAGCTTTCTATACGTTTTCATTGACTCAAGATTATACGTCAGCCACAGAATTTTGCATATTTGACCTAATGGACATATTTCTGGCCAAAGACCACTAGATCTTGAACTGTTTATACATTATCATTGACTCCTGATGTTACTTCACCCATCAGTCAGTCCATATTAGACCAACTAAACATATTTCTGGCAAATTTGTCTTTGATCAAGAAATTTCTGCACTGACTCAATGACTTCTGATGAAACTTCAGCTATAGAGTTTTGCATATTTGACCTAAGGGACATATTTTTGGCCAAATTTTTCTCAATCTTGAACTTTTTACATATACTTACTGACGCCTTCTGATGTCACATCAGCCATACTGTAGTCCATATTTGACCTAATGAACATACTTCTGGCCCAAAAGTACTCAATCCTGAACTTTCAATACATTCTCATTAATTGACCCTGATCTTATACTTCGGCCATATATGAACCCATTTTGACCTACTGAGCAAATTTTTGGCAAATTAGTCCTCGATGATTAACTTTTCATATAATCTCATTGACTCCTTTTGATGATACATCAGCCATAGAGTACTGCCTATTTGACCTAGTGAACATATTTCTGGCAAATTAGTCCTCGATCGTGAACTTCATATACACACCTATTGACCCCATCTGATGTTACATCAGCTACACAGAAGTCCATGTTTGATGTACTGAACATATTTCTTACTCAAGTGTGCTCGATCATGAACTTTCTATACATACTCATTGCCTCACTCTGATGTTATTTCAGACATACATAAGCCCGTGTTTAACTTACTGGACATATTTCTGCCAAATTAATCCTCAATCATGAACGTTCTATATATACTCTCTGACTCCTTCTGATGATATGTCAGCCGTAGAATATTGCATATTTTGGTCCCACTTTATATTAAGTGGCCTTAACAACTATATACTTACAAGACAAATTAAACATTTGCTACAATGTACTAACTCTGTTCCTACATGTATTTACAATTTACTTACATTTTAAGTACCTGCATGATCTATCTGTAGTTACAGTAGTGCACTTGCATTTGTAAGTACACTTTTGTAAGTACACACCGTAATTGCAATATTGTAACTACAATTGTAACTAATCTGCAGTTTCTGTCTTTTTTGGGGGGGGGGGGGGGGGGGTTACATGTGTAAAGCATTATTGTTCTTGCCTATACTGCAATGTACTTAAATATGAGTATGAGAGTGGATACTTATTATTCAAACCATTTAATAGTCAAGCTATGGGTGGAACAAATGTTTGCAAAATACACCATACACCAATGAATATTCAATAGTCTTAATTATGGCATTATGGCTCCCCTGGATTCACTAAATTTGATTTGATTTTATTGTGCAACTCGCATACTGTAAAAGACAATGTGCAAATACCATCTTGAAAGGGTTTACACACTTTACAGGTCTCACTTGTTAGTATTATAGTTAATGCATTAACATGAACTAACAATGAACAATATATCTGTACAGCATGTATTAATCTTAGTTAATGTTAGTTAATAAAAATGTTCTTGCTCGAGTTAGTTCACAGAGCATTAACTAATGTTCTCAGATACAACTTTTGATCTTAAAATTGTATTAGTAAATGCTGAGATTAACATTAACTAAGATTAATAAATGCTGTACAAGTATTGTTAATTGTTAGTTCATATAAACTAATGCAGTTAACAAATGAAACCTTATTGTAAAGTGTTACCAGAAAGGGTCACCATGGAACATTTGTTGATACCCAGGAACTAATGTGTACTTACACTGAAAATACAAAAAAAATATCCACTTAAAATAAAGTGAGGAACCTGTGTTGATACCCAGGAACTAATGTGTACTTACACTGAAAATACACAAAAATTGACCACTTAAAATAAAGTGAGGAACCTGTGTTGATACCCAGGAACTAATGTGTACTTATACTGAAAATACACAAAAATTGACCACCTAAAATAAAGTGAGGAACCTGTCTTGAAACCCAGGAACTAATGTGTACTTATACTGAAAATACACAAAAATTGACCACTTTAAATAAAGTGAGGAACCTGTGTTGATACCCAGGAACTAATGTGTACTTACACTGAATAAACACAAGAATTGACCACCTAAAATAAAGTGAGGAACTTGTGTTGATACCCAGGAACTAATGTGTACTTATACTGAAAATACACAAAAATTTACCACCTAAAATAAAGTGAGGAACCTGTCTTGAAACCCAGGAACTAATGTGTACTTATACTGAAAATACACAAAAATTGACCACTTTAAATAAAGTGAGGAACCTGTGTTGATACCCAGGAACTAATGTGTACTTACACTGAACATACACAAGAATTGACCACCTAAAATAAAGTGAGGAACTTGTGTTGATACCCAGGAACTAATGTGTACTTACACTGAAAATACACAAAAATGACCACCTAAAATAAAGTGAGGAACCTGTGTTGATACCCAGGAACTAATGTGTACTTACACTGAAAATTAGGGGTGTCCTCGACTACGGATTTACATAGTCGAATCCGATTCGAATCAGATTGCCTATATTCGACTGATAGTCGAATCATAAAGGGGGGGGGTGTCTTGAAAATCAGCAGTCCACTAGAGAGTGCGCACGGACTTTGAAATGTTTGCGCGCTGAACTGTGCACGAGATGGAGCGGGACACGGAAAATGAAGTAGGCCTGGCTATAGTCTACCCGCCGCTTAAGACAACGTTTATTTTCTTTCACACACAGAACAGAGAAACATCTTATAAACCAACCAAACTGCCTGTCAAGTGATAGACGAAACTGACAATGATTTTATATTTTATAAACAAATGAAAGGCAATCTGGATAAACATTCACAGCCACGATGTACAGAACACTCTCAAAGATATAGAAGAAAATGAATAAAAACATTTTGGGTAAATAAACTTTAAAATATATATATATTAATAACTGCAGAAAGGCCACACTGCAGATAGATATACATTTCATATGTCGGCAAATCAAATTACATCGTCTAAATTGTCTGTGCGAGCAAGCTTTAACTAATCTACAGCGCAACATTGATGCACCAAAAACCCCCAAAAAATATTAATTTAATTGAAAAAAATTAGCCTATAATTTTTTTTTATCAAACATTAATTTACAAAATTGAATTGGAACAGAATATACTGTTCAAATAAATGAAAATAGCCTAATTAAAAAAATGAAATATGATCAAGTCAAACTGCAAAATGGGGAACATATATTCAAAACACAAGCCAGAAATAGTTCAATTAAATAACCCAGAGTGATCAATAAATAAATTAAAATTGAAGAAATTATTAAAACAACAAAAGTATAGCTAGAATTGTCAACTTTTTAACTGCAGAGACAATAAACGCTAAACTGGAGTGGCAGTCTTTTTAGCTAAACATTAACAGCATCCAAAAATCAAATTACATCCGGCTGAAACAGTTTGAAATCACTTGTAGCTACCCTACCTGATTGAGAGAGAAAAATCCAGTGTCCGTTTGAGTCTTTTCAAATAGCGCGCTATAGTCAGCTCGTTGGCCGGCAGAAGCGCGCCACAGTGTTTGTCGTTGTTCAGTTCTAGGACATGAGCTGTTGGCACAACTTGCATCATACATTTTTTTGATCATCTTTTATCATTTCAAAGTACATCCAATTCTACACTTTATCCCAGACATTGTTGAAGATTTAATCCCTGCCGTAAAGATGCTCATCTGCCGGTCACGGATCATGGAAGTGAAACTTAAATCGGTCACAGGTTGGATTTATTCACGTACATTAAAAATATTTATTAAAAGCTTCTTTTTTTCACATTTTTATTTATAGTATTAACATAATGGGCTGTATATTAACCTATTGGGAAAGAACCGGTATGTCTATGTAAAATCAGATATTGAGCGCACCCATATCTCTTCTCATAACACACCTCTGCGATGATTCGACTGTGAGATAGGTAGTCGAATCAGGCTCCTCCTATCGAAGATTCAAATCGTTGACTATTCAGGGTCACCCCTACTGAAAATACACAAAAATTGACCACCTAAAATAAAGTGAGGAACCTGTGTTGATACCCAGGAACGTCTAGGTTACTAGTGTAACCCCCGTTCCCAGAAGGAGGGAACGGAGACGTTATGTCGATACTGACGTAATGGGGTCTCGCTAGGGAGCCCAATCACCTCCAAGGATACAAAACAAGCCAATGGGAATTGGCCTGTGAGATTTACATGCCGGGCCCCTCCCCCGGCATCCGGGTATAAATAGGGCCGGCATACTCACCTTCATTCATATTTTTGCTGAGGAACCGAGATAGATATCTGGCCGCTCAGCTGTGACTCAAAGCTATGGCAGGGGAACGTAACGTCTCCGTTCCCTCCTTCTGGGAATGGGGGTTACACTAGTAACCTAGACGTTCCCATTCAGTCAGTCACGTTCGACGTTACGTCGATACTGACGTAATGGGGTCCCGTGGAAAGCGCCATAGCAACTGAACCACGTTACGAGTGTTAGGGAGGCAGGTGCTGGCAGGCTGAGGCGTGCCAATGCAAATGCGGCCCATACTCGCAACCCTCCAGCGCCCAGAGTAAGCCCAGGAATGTCTTCCATACCGGTGGGATGGAGAGGACAGGGCGTTACCGTGGAGAAGTCGAAGCTGCTGTTCCTACCCCACGGGGAAGAGTGCTTCGGAACTCAATCCCACGTTTTTAAAACGCCAGGAAAGCGTTCCCCGAGGAGGGGAAAGCTACGGAGACCACACCCTGCCCGAAGGGAGGTAATGTGTGGAAAACACATATGGACTGGACTGAGAACAGTAACGCATATGGAAGATCTCTGATGTAGGTCCTACCTTCCGGGAGGAACGACTAGCAATCAGAGATAGGGCAAAACGAAGCCGCCCAGGGAAAGACACAAGTTTACCAACAGGGAAACCTTACCGTGGACAAACACATATGGGATTACCCGAGGGGAATCACAGCATATGGGCATCTAGTCCAGTACAAGGGCAGACCAGCTGGGCATACACACGAGTACTGGACCTAGCGCCGGACGCCTCCGCCGCGTCTGGCTGCCGCAGGATGCAGGAGGAACTCCACAGGGTTCGCCGTTACGGGGAACTGAACTGAGGAGCGGGAAAAGTGCTCGCATTCCCTCTCCCGAGGGAAATGGCACAGCAAGCGAACACACATGGCTATCTACGAGTAGACAGCACACAGGTGGACACCGGTTCCACTCAGAGATTATAATACCTCGCGAATGTGTTCGGTGTCGCCCAGCCTGCAGCTCTGCAGATGTCTGCAACAGAGGCGCCGTGCGCCAACGCCCAGGAAGAAGCAACACCCCGAGTGGAGTGAGCTCGCAACCCGAGGGGGCACGGCTCGCCTTGGGACTGGTACGCCAAGGCGATGGCATCCACTATCCAGTGGGCCAACCTCTGTTTGGAGACAGCCTTCCCCTTCTGCTGACCTCCAAAACAGACAAAGAGCTGCTCAGAGCTTCTGAAGCTCTGCGTGCGGTCCACGTAAACGCGCAAAGCACGAACGGGACACAGCAACGCCAGGGTTGGGTCTGCCTCCTCCGGGGGCAGCGCTTGCAGGTTCACCACCTGGTCCCGGAAGGGAGTGGTGGGAACCTTGGGCACATATCCAGGCCGGGGTCTCAAGATCACGTGAGAGTAGTCCGGCCCGAATTCCAGGCACGAATCGCTGACCGAAAATGCTTGCAGGTCCCCAACCCTCTTGAAGGAGGCGAGCGCGGTCAGGAGCAGTGTCTTGAGAGACAGATGTTTCAGCTCAGCTGACTCAAGGGGCTCGAAGGGAGCTCTCCGGAGGCCCGAGAGGGCAACGGAGAGGTCCCAGGAGGGAATGAGGCGAGGCCTAGGGGGATTTAACCTCCTGGCGCCTCTGAGGAACCTGATGATCAGGTCGTGCTTTCCTAGTGACTTGCCATCGAGCACATTGTGATGCGCTGCGATGGCGGCCACATAAACCTTCAGGGTGGAAGGGGACAGCCTCCGTTCCAAACCCTCTTGAAGGAAGGAAAGCACAACACCGACCGGGCATTTCCGGGGGTCTTCCCGGTGGGAAGAACACCACTCAACGAACAGACTCCACTTCATGGCGTAAGCGCGCCTCGTAGAGGGGGCTCTGGCCGAAGTGATGGTGTCAACTACCGCGGGCGGTAGGCCACTCAAGTCTGCCACATCCCGTCCAGGGACCACACGTGGAGGTTCCAGAGATCAGGACGCGGGTGCCATATGGTGCCCTGCCCCTGAGAAAGGAGGTCCTTCCTCAGGGGGATGCGCCAGGGATAGGCTGTCGCGAGGAGCATGAGTTCCGGGAACCAGGTCCGGTTGGGCCAGTATGGCTCAACTAGCAAGACCTGCTCCTCGTCCTCCCTGACCTTGCACAGTGTCTGTGCAAGGAGGCTCACTGGGGGAAACGCATACTTGCGTAGGCCCCGGGGCCAGCTGTGTGCCAGTGCATCTGTGCCGAGGATCCCCTCGGTCAGCGAATAAAACAACTGGCAATGGGCGGATTCCTGAGAGGCGAACAGGTCTACCTGTGCCTCCCCGAACCGGCTCCATATCAGCTGGACCGCCTGGGGGTGGAGTCTCCATTCCCCCGGGAGCGTGAGCTGTCGTGAGAGCGCGTTGGCCGCACGATTGAGCTCGCCCGGGATGTAGGAGGCGCGCAGCGACCTGAGTCGGCGCTGACTCCACAGGAGGAGATGGCGGGCGAGTTGCGACTGTTGTGGCCAGTCTGCAGTGTCCTAAGATGATTCTGTTTCCTTCTCAAAAAAGCTCTCAGAGTCAGAAGTTCCAGGTCTTCAAAAGATATTCTTTATTGCCAGGCAACAAAGTGAGATGTCAGCTTCTCATCAGGCATCACATCTGATCTAAACAACGTTAATCAGCTCGTTTTATATGTTTCTCTTATCGTTACAGATCCAATTAGGATTCCTCTAGTTATCTTTTTCTTTTAACTCCACCCTGGCGTTTTGCCACTGTTATCTATGAATACTCCTCAGCTTTGATTTTAATGGTGGCGGATCGCCAGCCGCTATATTTTTTAAAAACATGCTTTAATGGTTTCTTTGGTGCCTTCCACAGCTTGCTACTGTAATTGCTATATTTTTAAAAACATGCTTTAATGGTTTCTTTGGTGCCTTCCACAGCTTGCTACTGTAATTTGCTTTGAATACACTTATATTTCATTTACGCTTGATGCTCTTAGTACAGAAAACCCGGTACTTTCCAGTGCTTTTCATGCAAGCTATTCTCTACTGGTAATACGTTAATAATCAATGAATTTTCCCAACACATCCCCCTTTGGGGCTCTCTTTAGCCCCACTTCTATGCCCTTATCCCAGAGCATGTCCTCATAGGTGAGCCTGTTTCCTTCTTCTTTCTTAGTGACCAAGAATAGTCACCCATCTTTTTCTACCAAGTGACTTTCCCATGGGGACACACTCCAGAGGAGAATGAGACCAAACATCTCCCCCCTTTGTTTGGCTAGAGAGGAGTAAAAGATCCCATCTCCCTACCTAAAACCTTCTTTTAGGGGGATACTTCTTCACATTTTAATTGATTCACAAGCTTTGGTTATATCAGTAGATCAATGCACTTCAGTGATTACATTATACAGTAATAGGATAATGGCAGTAGTATAATGCACATATATGTATATATAGTCCCACGATGCCAGAGGAACTCTCAGGCGCTTCCGGTGGCCTGGAGCGCTATCTGGACTGCTCCACCGTTGCCAGAGGTACCTGGACCTGCCTAGGGTACTATCTGGAGTTGGGACTGACAGCGGGTTTTTAAACCACCAGTAGAGTCAGCCCTTGCTGCTAAGCACTGAGGTGCTTGTCGATCCTTCCTCCAGTCACCAATAGGATTCTCAATGGATAAGTGAGTGCACATTACATTCAAAAGTGAGCTTTCATTGGTTAAATAAAAATAATAAAAATAGTAAAAAGGCCTTCATATTCTTTTCCCTGTAATCGGGTTGCATCATCCCTCGGTCAACCAAGCGCCACTTTTTTTGTGGGTTTTTTTTTTGTTTGTTTTTTTTCTACGCTTGGCTTTGTGCCGGATGATGGCCTGCTTCTGACCCTCATTCGTCCCCTCTCATTCTTAAAGTGATATTTAATAGTGTGTAGGTATTTATAATAATGGAAAAACAAAAATAAAAATAAAAATCGGAAGGGGGTTTATGCCAAAATAACAAACAAAACATCCACTTACTAACTGCCTACTCTACCCATTGTCTAAAATGCTTACTTGAGTTTTTGCCCCAAAAGAAAATACATGTTCTTGCCTACCTCCCTCTCTATCAAAAACAGCATTAAATTCAGGGTCAAAAATAAAAAAGTGGCACCCCTTCCATTTTTCCCAGTTAAGGGTTTCTTTATGGGAATTCGTCCAGCTCATCGAGGCCTGGACCTATTGGATACACTCCAGTTGTCGTGGTGCATCCAATGTCAACCCCAGATTGTTTTACAGACACATTCACCATCTGCTTGGCTGCTGCACCCGCCATCGTTGATCTGAGAAAAGGTAACACACAACAAAACAACAGCACAAAAATTCCAAGAGCAACTGCTATTATTACTCCCACCTTTACCAGCCATTCTTTCCATGAGCCAAAAAGAGAGTCAAACCACTCTCCAATTTTTCTGTCTCTTCCAGCATTTTCAGTGACTTCTGTTCTCAGACTCTTTAGCTTCTTCATGGCTTTGGTAAAGGATCCATCAGGTGCTATATTGTTTGGGATAAAGGTACAACAGTCAATTCCAAACATCACGCAAACCCCGCCTTTTTCCGCGAGTAACCAATTTAGCGCTTGCCTGTTCTGCCAGGTCATTTTACTGGTGTATTTCAATTGTTCTCCCAGAGCCATCAGAGCATCATCTGTATAATTAATAAATCTTTGCTGATTATAGTAAATGTAGTTAATCCATTCAGCATTCTTATTTGGGGTTATCCAAACAAATATAGACTCAAATCCTGATTTCACTTAATCTCTTGCCTTGAATTCATGTGGTATGCCTCTAGGCTGGCCTATTGCGTCTATTATCACATTAGGATCTGGTTTGTATGCTCTTTTGGCTCTATGTCCGGGAGTTACATGCTGGCTTGGTGTTTCATCATCTGGGTCCCAATCAATCATTGTTACTTCTTGAGCTAGTCTTACTCTAGCACATATCCCTTTCCACCCCTTTGTTAAGGTGGCTCTTAGTCGTTTGCCTCCACATATCCAAAAATGATCAGCAATTGCTTCATCTCTTGCTTCAAATTGATCTATTATTGGGAAGGCTAGTGTGGCATTTTCACAAGCTTCTTTAGTTGTAATAACTGTCATGTTAATATTTACAGTAGCTGTAGCATATATTCTACTAAATGCTTTATGTACATTTGGATTTTCATACATGTCCCCATCTAAGTGCCAAATTATTCCACACTGTCCTTGAAAGTTTCCATAATCTACATCCCCTTTTGACTTGTTGAAGCATTCATATATTAAGGTTCGATCAAAGACATAGTTACTGGGAGTTTCTCTTCGCCTTAGGTCAATTCTTACATCTAATTTTCTACATTCATCTCCCCAATATTCTTGCTCATAGTACCTGTGATAATATTTATTTCCCAGTAATGCCAGACACTCTGCAGGGCAATAAGGAGCAACTCGCCCTGATATATTTACACAGTGATTCGAGTAAAATCTGGCACAATGAGCAAAGCTATATTCGTCAGGCACCACTGTTAACTTTTTCAAAGGAGATGGCGAGCACAACAAACAAGTCTCTCTCTTTGATTGTTTGGCAGTATATTCTGCCCACTTATACCACTCATTATGATAAGCAATGTCCAACAATTTTTCTTTGTGCATTTCTAAAGCCATATCATACCCTAATCCTTCATAGTCAGTGTCATTCAGGTCTGCAGCTCGTTTCCTTATTGATCTATTTACAACAGTACCTTGAGTTGAATTAATCATTCTGAGTTGGATCACTTCCGATGATTTCCTCAAGGTCTTGAAGATTGAGGGTGGGAAAGTCTCCTGTGATGTTGAGGCCTGGGAGGTAACTGGCTGGGGATCCGCTGTCTGCAGTGGGGTAGGTCAATACCTTGGAGTTCGGTGAGGAATCCATTTGGCTGAGGTTGTTCACTGGTGGAGGGTCCTGCCTCAGGAGATTGGTCACCTGACGGCTCTGGATCAGTGGCAGCTGATTCAGCAGGTACATCAGCAGCAGGGTCAATGTCAAGACCCTCCTCCCCAGTTTCACCTGCTTGTGGGGCGTCATCATGTCCCCGCATCTCATCTCGTGTCTCAGGTTGCTCAGCTTCCCTAGAAGAAGGTTCAGCAACAACATTACTAGGTCCCTCACCTGGATCCCCTGGCCCCTCCCCTTCTTGGGCATCTTGGTCTGCATCTTCTTCTGCATCCTCTGCCTCTTCTTCTCTCCGTCTCAGCCTTGGCACCCTAGTACAATGATTTAAATGATACCAAGTCGTTCGTCCTTCTACTTGGACTGCAGTTGGGGTTGCTCTTACTACAGTATAAGGTCCTTCTCGCCTTGGCTCATTCCATCTCCTCCTGAAAACTCTCAAATAGACCTGATCTCCAGGAAGCACTGGACAGGGTGCCTCTTCCTCCTCTCTTGGCCCCCTGTTTTGCTCCTGAGTATGTATGGCTTCATGTATGGAAGTCAATTGTCTCATATAGGCCCTTATTTCAGTCTCAAGTTGTTCTAGGGGCGGTCCTTCATACGGGCCTCTCAAATGGGGCGCAGGCATGAGTCTCCCTGTCAACATCTCATGGGGAGTCAGATTTGTCACTCTGTTAGTTTGCATGCGGTAACTCATAAGGGCAAGGGGTAACGCATCTACCCAGTTAAGTTTTGTATCTGCACAAATCTTGTTGAGTTTGGCCTTGAGGGTGCCATTGGCACGTTCAACGATACCCTGAGAGGAAGGGTGGTAGATGCAGCCTAATCTCTGCTTGATTCGTAGCTGTTGTATTACTGTCTTCACTGTTCTTTGAATGAAGGTTGAGCCATTGTCAGAACTAATCTGGGATGGTATGCCAAATCTTGGGATAACCTCTCTGGTCAAGAATCTGATTACTGTCTTAGCTCCTTGATCTGCTGAGGGTTCTGCTTCCACCCATCTACTAAATCGATCTATTATCACTAGCATGTATCTTTTCCCCCTTACAGATTTAATCATGTCCACATAATCTAGTACTAGGTGCTGTTTTGCATTTCACTTATGTGCTCAAGAGTCGGAACCGGTTGGATTAAAACTGATGGTGCCATCACAGCCAACTGACACCCTGAGGCCTGTTTTGCAAAAGAGTCCGCAGCATTATTTCCTTTAATTACAAAATCATTACCTTTCTTATGTGCCTGACATTTAATTATAGCCAATCTAGTTGGATACATCATAGCTGAGATTAATTTAGTAATTTGGTCTCCATGTTGGATTGGTGTTCCATCACTCTTTTTGAACCCTCTTTGTTTCCATACTGCTCCAAATAAATGGCATACTCCATGTGCATATGCAGAGTCAGTATAGATGTTTGCTACTTGATCCTTTGCCAATAGACATGCCTCAGTAAGTGCCCGTAATTCTGCCTATTGGGCTGAGCATGGCTGTTCACAATGTTTGAGTAAGACCGGGATAAAGTCATCTCCTTCCCTTTTTACAACTGCAAATCCAGCATGGTTCCCCAAATGATCTCTAAAGCATGATCCATCAACAAAATAATCAACATTTGCATCAGAAATTGGAATTGATTCCAAATCTGGTCTCAATCGAGTGAATGCCAGAGATTCTGTCACACACTCATGTGGGGTTCCTTCTCCCTCCAAAGGGATGAAGTTTGCTGGATTTGTTGTTGTACATCGTTTGATAGTAATGTCAGGATATGTTAACAGGCTAGAATACGTAAGGCATCTTGCCTGTGTCAAAACAAATCTTCCTTTTTCTAATAGTTCAGCCACCTTGTGGTGAGTATATATGATGACTGGGTAGCCCATTGTCACAGTTGATGCTTTATTATAAGCAAAATATACAGCTGCTAAACCTTGCTGATAGCATGGCGGGTAGCCTTGGGCTACACTATCCAATTTGGTGCTATAGTAAGCAAGTGGCTGTTTTTTCCTGCCACTACATGTCTCTTGCATTAGTACTGCTGAAGCATAGCCATCTTTTCTATCAGCAACATATAAATGAAATACCTTACCATAATCTGGCGTAGCAAGTGCAGGAGCAGTTTGGAGCTCCTTTTTTAATGTTTCAAAGGCAATCAGTGCTTCAGTATCCCATACAAGTTTTGCTCTGAGATTTTGATGACCAGCTTGTTTCATCATTGCCCTTAACCCTCTGGAGTCTGAGGCTGATTTGGGGCCTGGAGAAGTTTTGACATGCCCTGACATTTGTGCTTTTTTCAGTTGTTCATAAACATATTAATGACACAAGTGTCATTACACTGTATTCAGCACAAACTAGGCTACCATAATATGTGAGGAACATGTGTGTACATGTTTGTGTTTTTGAAGGAATAACGTTTATGCGTGGTTACTGAAAAAACAAAAAACTTAAGTCACTGATATAAGGCCAATAAAAGTATATTAAATCTGTGTTCACAAGACTTTTGGGTATTGAAGGTTGTAGACTAGAGTTTTTGCTTCAAAATTATGTAAAAATTATGCTGACTGCTCTTTCATTTATAACAATATACTGATTTAGTTTTTGTAAGACACTTTTTGCCAAGAAACACGGTATGCGAGGAGGCGTGAATCTCCATGAATAATGGCTCATTCTCACCTGTGAAGACAAAAGAATTGAATAGTAATGACCTGAAAAGACTTGCATATTAATGAGGCATTTCAGTCAGGTAGGCTGTGAAAAAAAACTTCTGTGATGTCTCAAGCTCATCATGGTATATGAAACATACAGAAAAATTTTATTACAATATAAAATAATGGTTTTATATTATACTTTAAAATATAATGTATTTCTGTGATGCAAAGAGTCTGAATATAGGCTTTTAGTTTAAAAGCATGCACATTTGGAGAAATATAGGATTCTCATATGTTTATGTCAATTTTCTATACAGAGGAGTTATTTTTTATTTAATATTCATTGTTATCTCTATGAGCGCTGGTGTTTGCAATTCATACTGCAGCCGGAGGGCGCTCTGTGCATTTTAGTCCACAAATTCACCTAAGAAGAAGACGATATTCCATGAATGGTGTTTACCAATTCATACTACAGCCGGAGGGCGCTAAAGAAACAAAAACTCACTTAAAACTTATCAATAGAAGAAAACAAACAGGAATTTACTGAATGTCTTCCAGAGATCGCTAACCATGGCTTTTTCATCCAGATAAACAATTTTCAAGGCAATAAATACACGATTGAGATGATGAATGCATGTGTTGTCTCTGAATTTGCCTGTGAATAGCGCTGGCTCCGTGGGTGTGGCCGCATTAGTGGGTAATGAGCTGAATCACGGACTTCTGACATGGCTCTCTTTTCATACAGATTACATAAACACAGAATGTTTGTTTTCGATTTGACTTGCACGATTTAAAACCTGACATTTCAACGTTTTGTTAGACATAAGTATGAATTTTTTGTGATTAGTATTCACTAAGTTACACTTCATTTTCTGAGAACTATCAGATTGGACTTCGTTCAGAGGGAGATGAGCGATCACGCATCATGTTAGTTTTCTTTATTTTACAAAAAGCACAACATTTTGTTTTTACTCTGAGTGTATACAAATAAAAGGAGATATTCTATAGTTTCAATTGATGTATTACTTATGTTTCTATGACAAAAAATGACAGAGTATTTTAAGTCTGTTTTGCTGCAATGTGAAAAAAAACCTGCAAAACGCGCCGACGCGTTTTTAGACCTCAGAGTGTTAATGGGGCTGTTTTTATTGCATATTCTTCAATCCAATCAGCACTAAACCCTGTCATACCTAAAAAGGTCATCATTTGTCCCACAGTTTGGGGCTGTGGCGCTTTGCTAATTCCTTCTAATTGGCTTGGAGAAATTGCTTTTGTCTGGTGAGCAATAATTCGGCCTAAATATTCTACTTGTGTCATACAATACTGTAACTTTTCTTTGAGGCCTTGTGACCTTCTTCTGCTAATTTGGTGAGCACTTTGATGGAATCTTGATGGCACTGTTCCAATGTTGTTGAACAGATTAACAAATCATCCACATATTGTATCAGTGTGCTATCCAGTCTCAGATCTTCCAAATCAACCTTTAATACTTGGTTAAATACATGTGGTGAGTGTTTGAACCCCTGGGGCATCCTGGTGTATGTATACTGTTTACCTTGGTAAGTGAAGGAAAAAAGGTGTCTGCTCTCTTCCGCTAGAGGAACGCTGAAAAACGCAGAACAGAGATCAATAACTGTGAAATAATTAGCAGCAGGTGGAACATTCGTCAACAACGTGTGTGGGTTTGGGACCTCAGCAGGCCAGTCTTCCACTACCTCATTCACTGCCCTTAGGTCATGGACTAACCTCCACTTTGACTTATTGGCTTTCTCAACAGGTAAAATGGGTGTGTTACAATAGCTAACTGTTTCAATTAACACCCCTGCTTTAATTAACCCTTCAATTGTTTTCCTAATCCCTTCCACTGCTTCAGGCTTGAGTGGGTATTGTTGTTTTCTGGGTAACTGAACACCTGGCTTTGTCTTAATTCTTACTGGATTGGCAGATTTTACTAAACCTACATCTGTATCATGTTTGGACCACAATTTTTGTGGTACTCTTTGTTCCATTTCCATCATCAATTCATCCAATTTGGAATTCAATTCTTTTTTCATTTCCCTAGTTTCCACTATCATTTTTGGTATTCCTTTCATTTTAGTCTGACAGAGGATTTTAAGATACATCATATCTGTAGTTTGAAAGATAAATGGGTTTTCTGTGGCCTCCCATGCTTTCCCTTTTGCATGTAACATCATTGGTCCTAAGTCCTCAGGTCGACATCCCTCACTTATGTATAAAGTAACATGTGGAGTTGAATT
This sequence comes from Megalobrama amblycephala, assembly GCF_018812025.1. NCBI lineage: Eukaryota > Metazoa > Chordata > Actinopteri > Cypriniformes > Xenocyprididae > Megalobrama > Megalobrama amblycephala. Next base: position 2,804,670 of record NC_063044.1, on the reverse strand, counting down.
ATCTATCCTAAACCATTTTTGGATAAACCTATTTTCTTCAATTTGTAAGGCTGCCCCCTTTGGTCCCACTACTAAATACTCAGAGTTTAAGGGTATTTCCAGTTCTTTGGTCTGTTCTAACCACTGTTTCTCTAGCTCAGGGTCTCTGGTAGGGTCATATCTCATTGTACAATGAAATTCAGTTTCGGGCATGACTGGATTCTTAAGTTGTTCTTTTATATATTTTCCCCATTTGTTAATAGTTTCTCCTACTTCTTTTTCCAAATTTCCTAGCCAATATATATTTGGTCTTTTTGTTCTTCTGTTACAACCATCTGTCTAATTCTCTTGTCATCTATGTATATTCCTTCTGGAGAGCACCATATTTGTAATTTCAGTTTGCATATTGCATCTCTTCCTAGCAAGTTGACTGGTGTCTGTTCTGATATTAGGACTGGAATCTTTACTTCAGAGTCTTTGACTTTTATGGTGACAGGGGCCGTCATTTGGATTAGCTGCGTTTGTCCCGAGAATCCTACTGTCTTGACATACTTGCCAGACTTGGGGAGATGAGAGGCATATTTTGGGCTTAGGCAAGAAAAAGTGGCCCCAGTGTCAAGCATCATTGGCGTTATCTTGTCCTCTACCTTAACCTGCAGCATAGGTTCTTGATCAGCATCAGAAGATATCATTGGAAGCTGACTTCTCCCCGTAGGATTCTCTGGGCATCCCTAATAACCTTGATTCGGACCTCGCCATGGATTGACGGGTCCTGATATGGGGTTCTGAGGATTGTGTTGCCATGGTTGCTGCATTTGTCCTGTAGGTGGCATATTCAATGGCCATGGGTTGGTTGGACAATCCTTCTTGTTATATCCGAATTGGTTGCATCCCCAACACATTCCTGGAGGACCATTCTTCTGTTGAGTGTTGAACTGTCTCCCTCTTTCTCTTCCTCTTTGCTGTTGTTCAGCTGGGTTCCTGTTGTTCTGCTGTTCAGGTAAGTAGATCACAATTGGTGCATTTGGTTGTTGCACACCTCCTGCAGGTGCAGGCGTGTTCTGAGGGACTGGTACTGGCACTGATGCTGGTGCTGCTGCCATCACTGGAGCCTGCGCTGGTGTCACAACTGAAGCTTGCATAGGTGGGCTTGACATGTTCACTGTGGCCATCACTGCAGTCTGGTCTTCACCACTCTTCAGGGTACCTTGAACTTTTTTCTTTTTGCTGGTCAGGTCTTCTAGTTGTAGTTGAGTCAATTTTCTTTGCAGTTCTCTTTCTTGGTTCTTCAGTTTTTGTTCATTCCTCCTATATTGTTCCACTGCATGGGCCACATGGTCACAGAACTCCTTTGTTGTCTTTGAGTTCAGGCCCACTACATCTTCCAATCTTGCTTTTACTGCTGAGGGCATGGCTTCCAGTATGGCAGTTCTGAAGAGTGTTGTCATCACCATGTCTCCTTCTGGATCCTTTTCCAGTTCTTCTTTCCATCTTCTTAACTGTTTCTGGATGTAGGAGGTAGGGTTCTCCATTTCTCCCAACTGTTCTCCCTTCAGCAGCTTGGGATCCATTTGTGTCGGGTAGTGTTTCCGCAGTACTCTCCATATCATGGATCGGTACTGATCAAAGGTGGTGGCATCCTTCCTTGTTCCTCCTACTGCAGACTTCAAACCTGCATCCTCGAGGATCTCATTGGTCTTGGCTCCTCCCACACTCTTTGTCAGTAAGGCCTTGATGTCTCCAATGGCCAGTATCTTTCCCATTGTTTCTGCTTCCAATAGTCGAATCCATTTTCCAGCTCCTTCATGTATGTCTGGTAGACGAGCCACAAGTCCTTCTAAGTCTTGTCCCGCCCAGGGCACGTATTGCGCCTGTTCCCCCTTAATCAGAATGGGAAGTTGCTTTTTCTTCTTTTGTAGCATAGGTGCTTGGTGTACAGAGGCCAGCAGGTCACCTGTGACTTCTGGGTCCAGCATTGAGTTGTGTCCTCCTGGAGAGTATCTCCCTTGTGTTTGAAAGGGGTTTAGATCACCCCACTCTTCTGCCAAGTTTCCTATTGGGTGTGGCGTTAGGATTGGCATGGACTCTGCGGGGGATATGAGTTGCCTCTCTCCCCTGTTTCTCCACATCGGATCTCCTGGAGGTATTTTCTCAAGTCGAAGAGTTCCTGAGACCCTTCTGTATTCCTCCTGTGAGCTATTTCTTCTGTGTCTTCCCAAAGGGCTGACTGAACGTGCTCTTCTTCTTTGCCAATGTTCATCCTCCTCTTCCTCAAGGCTCCTTCTCAGGTTTCGAGCCCTTCTAGTCAGGTGTCTTTGTTGTTTTTCCAGACTTAGCTCTTCAACCACTTCCTGAAGCTTGTTCAGCTCATGATCCAATGTGTCCACACTGCCACTTTCTCCCTGTTCTAGTGTCATGGGTTCATTGTCACCATCTCTTCCAGCTCTGTAGAAATAGGGGTTGTCCAATAATGCATTTCTTTTTCCTCTTTTTCGTTCTTCTTGTCTTTTTTGTTTCACATAGGAGCAGTCCATCAGTGGGTTCCATTACTCTTCTTCTCTTTGTTCTTGTTGTTGTTGTTGTGTCTTTGTACTCGCTGTTAGCCTCCTCTTCATTGGTACAGGCTTACTAGTTTTTTTCTGTCCATTTTTCTCTTGATAGCTTCCTTGCCCATTATCTTCATGGTGGGCATACTCCTCTTCTCTTTCTCTCATTTGTTGTTCTTCATCATCCTCTTCATCAGTTTCAACAACACTTAAATTTCCATCCACCTCTAATGTACCTCTTACCATAGGCATTTGCTTTTTTATTTCCTGGTAGGGAGGTGCATAGGGAGGTGGGCGCTCCACCTTTTCTTCCATTTTCTTTTTCTGTTCTTCCATTTGTTTCTTCTTGTGATCTTTTATTGCTTGCTGTATGAAGAGATCTAAAACCTCCTGCTCTTTTTGTCTCTTTTGTTCTCTTTTCTTAGTTTTGTCGTGTGGTTTATGGTTCTTTATTAATGCTTTCATTTCTCTACACATTGCTACATCAAATGTTCCCTCTGCTCAAGCCATTGTGTTTTGTGACCAATCTTTTACCTCTTTAACCCCAGTTAAATAATTTTCCAATTTTATTATAACTCTTCACCGGATTAGTCAGACGAGGACCACTAAAAGTATCCGACCCCTGACCTTCACCGGACTTGTACTGGGTTGAGGACTTTAAAACAATAGTTTGATGGTCTTTCTTTTTCTCATGTATTTTAAAATTGCTCTTATTTGTACCTCAGTCAATGGCTTCGGAGTCACGTCTTCCAGATCCAGCCAACTGTAATTGTTGCGTTTCCAAATAATGTCTTCCCCCAAGCAGATCAATTCAAAACTCCAGAGCTCGTTCTCCTCAACTCTCCGCCCAATTGCTGTTATTCCTCCTGCCCAATATGAATAAGTGAGACATGAGGTTAAATTTGCATTAAATCCTCCTACTACTGTTATTGAAATTTGTAATTGTGTTTTGGGAAAGGTAATGAAATCCAATGGCTCAAACACTTCAATCAAACTTTCTCTCTCTCTAGTATTCAAAATCCTGCTCCCCTTCCTCCCCCTCTTTCGCTTCTGCTTCCCTGCTTGAGGGTCTGTCATCCTCCACAGTCACTGGCTGCTCCTCCACTTCCCTCTTGCCCCTCCTTATCTCCACCCACAAGTGATGTATGTGTTCTGGGTTGTTCCTCAGCACCACTGACACTGCCAGTTTTCCCAGCGTCCAATTAGTGGTTGTGACACTTTTAACTCTTTTTTTAAAACTTTTTTTCCTAATTTAAAAATCTTGTCACTTTCCCACTGTACTGGTCTTGTGCATGAATTTACAATGATGTAAATATTTTGCAATATAGTTGCTCCTCCTAAATCCTGAGGCCAACGATACCCAACATTTCTTTTCAGGTAGGGAATGAGAATTGGGTCTAATTCTATTTCTGCTGTTGTCAGCAATGCTTCTAGAAGTGTTGTTCTAGGATGGCAAAATTTAGCTAAATATGGCCTTAGCTTTTCAAGTGTTCGTTTTTTAATTTCTCCACTCCAATCCACTAAAGGCCATTGTTACAACAGAGACACGGAGGCAGAGGTAAAAGCAATCCAGGTAAGTTTATTACACAAATAGCTGAGCACAGGGTGATGGTAAGCAGATATAAAGTTCTTGAGAGATGAAGGGAATGAAATACTGATAAAATATTCAATTAATCGAGGTTTTGATTTTACTGATAAATCTTTCAGCAACTGTTCTTTTTTCTGTTCAGTAAGCTCCCTCCTCTGCCCGTCAATGTCTATATATTCAGTTTCAAGCCAAAAATGATTTCGTATCCCTTGGGACTCTTTTAATGCTTGTCTAAATTTGGTTTCTTCTCTATGCAGTCTCATACACTCCCTCATTCTATCTTTCTCATATTCTGAGACAAATAATTCAAACATGGATCCTGGCCAACTGTTGCTTCTTAGAAAGGAATTTCTCTGTTTCTGCTCCACTACACACTCACACACACACACACCTCTCTCCCCTCCTCAAGCTCACTGACACTTCAATGCGCACTCACACACCCGGGATTTCACTCACACTTCATATACAATATATTTACAATACATTAACTTTTTTCTGATTTTTGTGACAGTGGGAAAACAATTCAGTCTTATTTATTTATTTTATTTATCAATGGCTGCGTTTCTTTATTTGGATCGCAGCGTCTGCAATCTGGAAAATGTCCAAATAATCTGCAACACAAAGTCTTTGGAGTATTTTTTGTTCTCACATATATTTTCTCACATTTTACATTTCCATTTTTATTTTGGTTCTCATTATCCATTAATAAGCTTGTTCTCCCAATTCACAAAAACGCCTTTGAATGATTTCATCAATCCTAAGCATACTGTTTTCCTCAATGCAAATTATACAAAGCCAAAGAATTCTTCTATCCACCTTATTTCACTTTTTTCCTTACTTTACACTTTATACACTATTATACAACACAATTACAGGGCTGCCCACTCTTCACAAGGCTTTCCCTGACACACATCAAACAACAAACGCACTTCTGCGCACACACATTCCTCTGTGCCTCCTTCAGGCAGACAGAGGTGCACTTCTGCATAAAACACTTCTCATGTAGCCAACTTCTGGCAAAACGCACTTCTGCGTGTAAAATACTACTTCTACAGCCAACTTCTGGCAAAACGCACTTCTGCGTGTTAAATACTTCTAAAGCCAACTTCTGGCACAACGCACTTCTGCGTGTTAAATACTTCTAAAGCCAACTTCTGGCACAACGCACTTCTGCGTGTTAAATACTACTAATCTACGCATGCGCTATCTTCAAAGACCTGGAAATTGTTCCTCATTTTAATATTCACAATAAATCATTTTAATCTTAATTCTTTCATTTATTATTTCAATTTAAATTTAAGTTCGTTTGGCTGAGGTTTTATAGTTACCACCCAGGCATAAGCTCACAAGGGGCCATACAAAACAAATATAAGCAAAAGTGCTTACCTCTTTGTTTGGCGCCTTTTTGTTTTGTAGGGCCTCCTGCAGCAGTCCCGCCGTGGGGGTCACCTCTGACCTCTCGCTGCTCCTGCCTGCCACTCGCCAATTATGTTGTGGCCAGTCTGCAGTGTCCTAAGATGATTCTGTTTCCTTCTCAAAAAAGCTCTCAGAGTCAGAAGTTCCAGGTCTTCAAAAGATATTCTTTATTGCCAGGCAACAAAGTGAGATGTCAGCTTCTCATCAGGCATCACATCTGATCTAAACAACGTTAATCAGCTCGTTTTATATGTTTCTCTTATCGTTACAGATCCAATTAGGATTCCTCTAGTTATCTTTTTCTTTTAACTCCACCCTGGCGTTTTGCCACTGTTATCTATGAATACTCCTCAGCTTTGATTTTAATGGTGGCGGATCGCCAGCCGCTATATTTTTTAAAAACATGCTTTAATGGTTTCTTTGGTGCCTTCCACAGCTTGCTACTGTAATTGCTATATTTTTAAAAACATGCTTTAATGGTTTCTTTGGTGCCTTCCACAGCTTGCTACTGTAATTGCTATATTTTTAAAAACAAGCTTTAATGGTTTCTTTGGTGCCTTCCACAGCTTGCTACTGTAATTTGCTTTGAATACACTTATATTTCATTTACGCTTGATGCTCTTAGTGCAGAAAACCCGGTACTTTCCAGTGCTTTTCATGCAAGCTATTCTCTACTGGTAATACGTTAATAATCAATGAATTTTCCCAACACAACATACGACGGGAGCGTAGACCACCCTGGTGGTTGATGTACGCTACAGTCGATGTGTTGTCCGTCCGGACCAGTACATGCTTGCCCTGCAACAGCGGTCGAAACCGGCGCAGCGCAAGGAGTACTGCCAGCAACTCGAGGCAGTTGATGTGCCAATGGCAATGGGGTCCTGTCCAGGAGCCCGACGCCGACTGATCCAGGATTGGTCGTAACCCCCCGCCTTTCTTGGGTACTATGAAGTAAGGGCTGTAAAACCCAGACTTCATCTTGGCTTGAGGGACAGGCTCTATTGCGTCCTTCGCCAAAAGAACCGCAATCTCCGCCCGCAGGACAGAGGCGTTGGGACCTGTCACCGAGGTGAACAGAACACCACTGAACCTGGGGGGACGCCTGGCGAACTGAATCGCGTAGCCAAGTCTGATTGTCCGAATGAGCCAACGGGACGGGTTGGGAAGGCGTAGCCACGCCCCCAAGCTCCGTACAAGTGGAACCATCCGGACAACAGAAGTACCCACGGGGGGGCAGCATGGAGCACTGTGGCCCAACTCGGGAGGCAGTGCGTCCCGAAGTCGAGGCTGTGAGTGGGGTCCACTCACATGGCTCAGAGTGGGCAGGGTGGCGTGGGAAGGCAGTGCATTCCCGGGACGCCAAGACCCTGCCCGTGGCGAAGGAAGGAGTGGCTGAGAGAGAGGGAGCGAAGGCTCGCTCACCCCCAGCGCAGACCTTCTTATATGACCCAGAGGTTTCGGAAATTGCTCTTTTATTGAAAATGTAGGTACAGAACAGTATCAGAACAGAATCGCGCTCTGACAACGGAAGTGATGTCTCGCACATATACTTCAATGAGTGTCAGACATCACTGCCGCTGTCAGAGCGCGATCAGACATCACTAAAGGAGTCATGAACGGAGTTGGACATAGTGGTGTATTAGAGGTAAAAAATGATATAAATACTGTTCAGTTTCTCACACAAACTGATCGTTTCGTGTCTGAGGACATCAATGTGTCGTCACAAGCCGCAGGGTTTAATTTGGATTTGTCTAAGCAAGCTTTATTTACTCTTATAGATGAAGTTACCATCTACTGCCATTAAACGACTGACAGACGGCAGCGGTTGGAGTTAAAAATCATCATTTGTGTTCTACTGAAGAAACAAAGTCACCTACATCTTGGATGCGCTGGGGTAAGCAGATACACATCAAATTTTCATTTTTGGGTGAACTATCCCTTTAAGGTTGAACCACTGTAGTCACATGAGCTAATTTAACAATGTTTTTACTATCTTTCTGGGCCTTGAAAGTTGCAATTACGTTGCAGTTTGGGGTCAGAAAGCACTCAGATTTCATCACAAATATCTTAATTTGTCTTACAGGTGTGGAACAACATGAGGGAGAGTAATTAATTACAGAAATTTCATTTTTTTTGGTTGAACTAACCCTTTAAGGGCCATGTAATATTTTATTTATTTAGATAAAAAGAACATCTGAGGGTTTTGACCTATAATGCCTTTACAATATAGTGATGCAGTTAGACAGACTAGGTATTTGTATGTACAAATCATACAAATGCCCCATTCTGAAACATATATTTACATTGAAAAGAAATTTAAGATCCACCTTTGATTGTTGAGAGACTTTCTGGTGCATTTCACTTATAGCCATTAAGATTTCCTGTAGCATTTTCATTGGTCAGACATGGAAGTCTATTCTGATTGATAACATTTGACACTGTTTAATTTAAGAGCACGGAGAGATTCACGATTGCACACTACACAGTCTGATGGTGCACGAGACGAAACAGTTCACTTGTATATTTGAGAGCTTGCGTCGTTTTCTGCGCGTTACAATAATGCGCTCTCGACATTTGTAATTAAAATATGGCATAGAAGCCTGCGGGTATGATTAAAATTTTGCGCAGTACCTGCAATCTCGCGCTGACATTCAGGCTCTGTAACTGAAATGTGTGAGTGACAGGAGGAGGCGGGTGTGTGTCAAACTCGCTGTTGGGGAGATGCAAAGCAGTTGCACTGTCAACGCATTTCTGATAAAGATTACTTAACACATCATTGAATTTGTTTAAGGCAGTTAAGGCGCATTCATTCATCTTTTTTAATACTGCTCCTAGGGCTGGACGATTATGGCCTAAAATCAAAACCTCGATTAATTGAACATTTTACCTCGATCACGATTAATGAACAATTATTTTGTTTCTGTGCCGATTATGCCGATTTCAAAACACAGCTTCAGGAAGCATCGGAGCATAAATGAATCAGTGTATCGAATTTGCTGTTCAGAGCACCAAAGTCACGTGATTTCATCCGTTTGGCAGTTTGACACGCGATCTGAATCATGATTCGATACACTGATTAATTTATGCTCTGAATCTTCCTGAAGCAGTGTTTTGAAATCGGCCATCACTAAATAAGTTGTTTTTTTTTTTTTTTGGTGCACCAAAAATATTCTCGTGGCTTTATAATATTAATATTGAACCACTGTGCTCACATGAACTGATTTAAATATGTTTTTAGTACATTAATGGATCTTGACAGAGGAAGTGACATTGCTCCCTATGCTGGCCTCACTGAGTCATCGGATTTCATCAAAAATATCTTAATTTGTGTTCTGAAGATGAATGAAGGTCTTATGGGTGTGGAACGACATGAGTAATAAATTACAGAATTTTCATTTTTGGGTGAACTAACCCTTTAAACTAAATGTAATAAATCATTCTCACATTTTTTTTTTTTTTTTTTTTTAATTGACGTTTAATCAGGTCCTTGTCCGGCTAGGCAAGTAAAATTCTCTTTCACATGCCCCTTCAAAAAAATCCACTTATCCTGGACTATTTGACAAGCATTAGTGTCGAGCCCTAACATGTTAAACCAGCTGCCAAAATCACAATAAATATAAGATAAAGACAGTTGCTGTGATTTTGGCTAATGTTATACGTACACATAAAATGATCACTCAGGTTAGAAGCAATACTATGCATTTTATTTGTTCTCTGACAGAGCGCACAGTTTAAACTGAATGCGCTCATCCTCTCAGCCACTGAGCAGCAGACGCAGAGCAGCGGCAGGAAAGCAAGATATTGCGCTCTTGCGGCAGTACTTGTGGGTCTCAGAAGTTATTTAAGGTTAAGTATATTCGTCACAACGCGCTTTCTTGGAAAAAAGTTGCAAAAGGAGTCTGAAAAGTCGCTAAGTTGGCAACAGCCCGCCGCTGTCCAAAATGGCATTATGACAATTTTGCACCGGCCGGAGGCAATTACCAAACTGGCTCTGTGAGTGCATCACACCAATGTACATATTTTACAACAGCAAGTCAAAGTTATTAATTATGAAGGCTATATTCAATATAAACTGGTAATATTATTTTTCTTCAAAACTATCTAAAAAACGTAATGCCTGTAGTAAAAAAAAAAATATGCTTTTTAATGCCATTTAAGGCCTTAATTTCAGCAAAATCCATTTAATGCCAGGGTAAAATCTAAGCCTTCCCTAGCCTTACACATGTTCCGCCTATGGAAAAATTGGGCAAAATCATCTTCATCAAGAATAAATTCACATTAATAAGTGCCTTCTGAATTCACCTCGTACTGTAGAACTGGAGAAAGCAGATCTTGACCTCTTTTTTTGGGTTCTCTTCTTTTTTGATTTTTTTCTTTGCTGCATCTTTTTCCTCGGATGAAGGGAGGGAGGAAGACGAGAAAGGATGAAGAGGAGCCTAAAAGGAGGAAGACGATGAAGAGGATGAAGAGTTTAGCTCATCACTCTCACTACTGGTGTCTTTCTTCTTCTTCTTTTGCTTTTCCTTGCCTAAAAGAAAGATTTTCCATTAAATTCATCTGTCTAAGAGGTAGCTGTCACCTTTAATGTTGGCATTGCTTTCGTAGTATAGATGCTCATGTGGTCGAACAGTTCGAACAGCTACAAAAAACTGTCTACTCTCCGCTTACTGACCTAACACGTAAACATTATACACGCTACCCACCATTCCTGATTTCTAACACACACTTACAGAGCTCGGCGTGGTCTTACGGCTGTCAGAGCAGAAACGAAAGCTGCTGCTCTCCGTGTTTTGTCATCTCTAAAACCATTCATATGTAAATTGTAAGCTTATTTTGTCCATTAGAGCAAAAGATCTGAAGAAAAAAAAAACCACATACATTTCCTGCCCTACCCTCCCCTCGAAGAAATCAGGACAGAAGTGGTTGAAAGTGGACAAAAGAGGTGAATTAAAAATACCAGGTGTAAACGTGAATGTGTTTTTCTTATCGACTTGTGATCTGATCGACCAAACACATCTTAATACCAGGTGTAAACAGGGCCTTACAGTCACTAAGAAAAATATCCATTATTATAACTTCATAAACTATAATCACTGGTTTACAGTAATGGCCGAATGCAAGTCTAGTTCCAGCTGAAGAGTGACCTCTGACCCGACGCATGATGCATGAGTAATGTAAGATTAGGTAAGAGTAGACTGAAAATTGGTTTCAAGTTAAAGTCAAAAAGTAATACTGAATGAATAAAAACAACAT
>NC_063044.1:2724333-2792888 GCF_018812025.1 Megalobrama amblycephala | reverse complement strand
TTTATATGTCATAAGTCAGGTCAGAGGTCACCCTTCCACTGGAACTCGACTCTCTCGTGAACACGCAAACGGCCGTTACATGAAGCTAGTGATTTACAGTTTATAAAGTTATAAATATGGATATTTTTCTTATAAAAATCCATCGCTTCGCTTCAGAGGGCCTTTATTAACCCACTGGAGCTGTGTGGATTACCTTTATGATGGATGGATGCACTTTTTTGGGCTTCAAAATCTTGATCCCCATTCACTCCCATTATAAGCTTGGAAGAGCAAGGACATATTTTTAATATATCTCCGATTTTGCTCATCTGAAAGAAGAAAGTCACTCACACCTAGGATGGCTTGAGGGTATAAGTAAATTATGGGATAATTTTCATTTTTGGGTGAGCTATCCCTTTAAGTTGCCTAATTTTTGCAACAAGCTACGAGTCATGATTGCACCTATGCTTTCTTAAAATACTGCCTCCGTAGGTTTTGTATCAGCTTATTTCTCCCATATGCACTGTTAGTGTTCAGATTTGAAAATAACTGCTCCACAGTGAAGACTTGCATGACCTTTTTCATGGCAAACTCTGACGGCAGAGCTATAAATTATATTGTTAGTGCAAAATTATGTAACGTATAAGAACTATCTTTACATAATACACGAATGCGAACAGAAACAAGTAATGCACCTGGCTCTTGCATGACTATATTACACTATCTGTCACGGGAAGTCAATTAAAGACAAGGAGGGTGAAGAAAATCACTCCGTCGCTCACAGAAAACATATCTGCGAGACACATGCTTCATGCATTGTGTGGGAGACTCACTGAGGCACGATAAAAAAATAAACACGGCCTCATCTTCCCGGCACAGGCTGCTGCTGAAGCGTGAGAGGCTGTGGGGTTACTATGGCAACAGTGCTGGCAATCCATGTTTTGTTGCCCTGTTTTACAGCTATCATGCCAAGAGTATGTCACCATGTGTTATCAGAGCTTCCTAGGGGACAGAATCACAAACACACACACATACAGATTCTGTAGAAATGCATTAAATGCACATTAGGGATCATCAAGCACAGGTGAGCTTGGATGATGAGGCTTTTATGGTTGAATGAACAGATGTTATGTAGTAACTATAAAATATTTGGAAAAACTGTTGGTACTCCCACATATCATTCTCTGTGCTCATTTTCACTGTCAGCAGGTTTAGCTAACCATGCTTGCGACAGGAGAATTGTGCTTGTGAAACGACTTCAGTGACATGGTGACGGGTGTTGCTTGGTGGCAAGCTAAATTAGTTCATTTTTAGTTAAATTAATAAAAAATCACCCGTAGCTGGTCATCAGTTTGTTTGTTTCTTTTAACCAATGAATATGTTGTTGTTGATCCTTGCATCAGAAGTTGTCAAACTCGTTTTCAAACTATTATACTTGGTCACAGTTTAAAATGATAGAATTCTCACTATTCTCACTATACTCTAAATTACTGCTTGTTAATAGTAAGGTAGTTGGGTATCGGGTAGGATTATGGGATGTAGAATATGGTCATGCAGAATAAGGCATTAATATGTGCTTTATAAAAACTAATAAACAGCCATTATCTTAGTAATATGCATGCTTATAAGCAACTACACTGTAAAAACGACAACTCAAAATTGTTAACTCAAAGATTGGTGTTAAAAAGTAACACTGAAGCAGTGTTAAAGTTAATGAGATAATTGATTGATGATTGAGTGATGATTGACAATTAGTGGTGACTCCTGATGTTAATAAGCAGAATCACTGAAGAAACAACAAGAGAAAAAGAGAGAGACACAACAACTACAACTGACTTCCAGCCATTAAACATTATTACACTTATTATTAACCAGTTTGATTTGATTTCTGTCATACATCAACAAAAGTTCTTACTGAGAATTAACAGATGTTTAGATGTTAATGTTTTAATGAAAGTTTAATTTGAAGTCACCATGATGGTGAAAAGCATTTCCTTTAGTTGGGCTCTTGACTCTATTTATTAATATAAATTTATCTCTGGCTGCTCCAACTTTGTGTTTGTAGAACACATTTGTTATGGCCAGAGAAACTATGAACTGAGCTGTGTTTCCCAAAAGTGCTGTGAGCCAAAGTTGATCAATTTAGGTTTACAATGCTTTGGGAAGCACAGTCATAATGGTTGTGTTTTATCATTGTGAAATGGCCAGATTCATTGGTGACGTCCAGCATTAACTGGTGATATCGATGTTATCTTATTTCTTATAGTAAATCGGTTACCACTTGAGATCCAGCAGAGCTTTTATAATCTGAAGGGTTTTTTTTAAAAAAAACACACAGACATCAAGAATCAGCATATGACTCTCAACAATGGTGACAATCAAAAAAAGTGCTTCATGTTGCAGTGCATGATGGGAGCCACCAATCAAAATTTAAACTCAAAATAGTAAGTTATTACAGGGATGGTAATCTGAACTCAAAATAGTAAGCTTTTACAGACTTGAAAGTTCCAGTAACTTAAATTTTAAAAACTTAGTTGTCAGAACTTGAAAAACTTAACTGACGCAACTTAATAATTGTAGTTCTTCAAAACTTAAAAAAATAAGTTGATATCTTCAACTCAAAAATTCTGTGCAGTCGGTTGCCATGAAAATTTGAGTTGAACTAACTTTTTCTTTTTTACAGTGTAATAGTGAGAACTGGACCCTAAACTAAAGTGTTACCAATAGTTTTTAATTAGCATTTATATGTTCAGCTTTCGTTTTGATTTTAGTTTAGATTTAAGGAATTTTGTCACATGCTTTTTTTTTCTCCATTAGGTTATTTTATGCAAAGTTTAGAGATTTTGTAAAATGCAATAAAATCAAAAACCTGTGATTTGTTAATTCACCATTCAGTATCCACCAAAGACCATGGGTCATGACTTATCACTTTGTGCCAAATTTCATGAGAGAATTGTCAAACAATTAAAAAAATCAAATTTCTCAATGCAAGATTATAAAGTATTTAGGTCCTTCACCATCTACCATACATAATATTGTGAAAGATTCATTGAATCCAGAGAAATTTCAGACTGTAAAAAAATATTATCACAACATTTTTTCTTTTGTCAAATCAACTTCAATAATGTAGTTCAGATAACATAATATTTTGAGTTTCTGTTGATTAATCCAATCGCCTTCATTGTATTAACTCAAATTTTTAAAATCTAACTTACTTTTTTAAGTTAAACCAACAATTCTTTTTTACAGTGTAGGGTGAGGCAGGAGACCTTCAGATGGCATTGCATGAGAAACCATCATGCTACTGTGTTAAATGGGCTCGGGAGTACTTTGGAAAACCATTGTCACTTAACACAGTCTGCCTCTGCATAAAGAAATGCAACGTAAATCTCTGTTACTCAAGGAGAAAGCTATATATAAATTCTATGCAGAGATGCCGCCGAGTTTTCTGGGCCCGAGTTCATCTCCGATGGTCCAGTGACAGTGGAAATGTGTGCTGCGGTGGTCAGATGAGTCCACCTTTCAGCTTGTTTTTAAGAAAACGGACATTGAGTGGTACTCACAGTGGTAAACATGCCTCTGTCCCAACTTTTTGGAGTGTGTTGCAGCCATCAAAATCTGTTTATATTTAGAATTAAATTGGTCGGTGAAAATATTGTACTTTTCTCAGTTAAAGGTTTAAGAGAATTAACAAATCACAGATGCAGAGAGGGTGGCTTCACATGTATTTACATATACATGGTTTAAAAATAGTTTGTACTTGTGCTGTATCTTTTTATGGAGTTTCTCCTCACCACTATCACCTTTATCTTGCTCACTGAAGGTCGAGGCATTATATTCTCTATAAAATTGCTTTGGAATGATACTTAAAGGGATAGTTCACCCAAAAATGAAAATTTGATGTTTATCTGCTTACCCCCAGAGCATCCAAGATGTAGGTGACTTTGTTTCTTCACTAGAACACAAATGATGATTTTTAACTCCAACCGTTGCCATCTCTCAGTCAAATAATGCTAGTGGATGGGAACTTATACAATAAGAGTAAATAAAACTTGCTTAGACAAGTCCAAATTAAACCCTACAGCTACGATACATTGATGTCCTAAGACAAGAAACGATCGGTTTGTGCGAGAAACCGAACAGTATTTATATCATTTTTTACCTCTAATACACCACTCGATTCGTTTGGTCTGATCGCGCTCTGACAACGGCAGTGATGTCTCGCTCTCATTGAAGTATATGCGTGAGACATCACCGCCGCTGTCAGAGCGCGATCAGACCAAACGAATCGAGTGGTGTATTAGAGGTAAAAAATGATATAAATACTGTTCGGTTTCTCACACAAACCGATCGTTTCGTGTCTTAAGACATCAATGTGTCGTCACGAGCCTCAGGGTTTCATTTGGATTTGTCTGTCGTGTTTTATTTACTCTTATAGTCCAGGTTCCCGCTGACAGACGGCATCCCGCATTATACCACTGACAGACGGCAGCGGTTGCAGTTAAAAATCATAATTTGTGTTCTACTGAAGAAACAAAGTCACCTACATCTTGGATGCGCTGGGGGTAAGCAGATAAACATCAAATTTTAATTTTTGGGTGAACTATCCCTTTAACATGAAAAGAGCAATACAAAAAAAATGAATTGTAAAAGTTTCTATTCAGACTTATGCATCTAAATTTCTTCTAACACTGGCTGGAAAAAAGATATTCTCTCAACCTCTGTGAACTGTACAAAATAAATGTTTTCCAGATAATATTCTAATAATTTGCTTTGGCTTCAGTACATTGACAATATAACATTTTTTATTTTGGAATTAACGTGTTGTCTTTATAACAACATGCTTAATATTTTCAATAGTAAATGGGTTTTTATACAAGAAAATGAAACAATCACACTCATTTTCTTGTACGATGTACACATCTAGTAGCATTTTATAAGCATGTGGGCTGAAAATCAAAATCGTTTTTGAGTTCTTTGACCTATCGGCTGTTTTTTTCATACTCTTGAAGTATTTTTTTCTCAATATGAGTTTTTCAGAGACTTAATAGTATCCATGACAACCCTGGCTGCGTTCGAAAACTTAAAAATGCTGTCTTCGGCGGATGCATTCCAAGGTCGGAAAGCATCAAGGCACATCCAAATCCAAAGTTAACTTCACATCACGTCTCGTGAGAGGCCTTCTTCTGATCGATTTTTGAAGGCAGCATAGATGCATCCTTCGCTGCCTTTGATATCTCACAAACCTGTTCCATTCGGTGACAGTTCAGCCTGAAAAAGGAAGATGGTATCTGAAAGTTGCAGTTGGTGGTCGGGTTGTGTGTACATGAACGTTTCTGACCAACGTTTATCACATTTGATGTAATTTCTAGTAATTGTAGTGATTAAATATTCGCTTAGTTTTCACCAAAGCTCTCTCCATTTTCATGTAGACCATTAAACCGTTGCACTACCTCAGAAGTCTGTCTGAGGTACCTTCGTGCGCAAACCCTGCCTGCAAAGTCATTGACTGATAAGGCAGCGAGGCAACGAGTCAGCTGCCTACGCAGCCCCTGATTTGTTCTGAAGGAGTTTGACACAGGTTCTCCTAATGTTTGGAAATTGAGTTGTAAAACAGATCTAATTATGTCACACCACATGTGCTGAAGGGGGTGACTCACCCCTTTACTGCCTTTAAAAAATACCTCTTGAATTGAATCAGGGATCCATGAAGCCACTGGACATAATGAATTAAATTCCACCTTCATCCTCTGCCTGCACTGTTGCTAAAACACATGTCTCCCAGAGCCAATTACTGTCACATACTGTGCTCCCTTCAAACCTGAAGCCTGTTTTTATCCTAATGAAGATGATCAGGTATAGGAATAAATGACTTTTGATGTACTATCTGTAATTCTCATATTTCTCAGAAATCTCACTTGTGTGTCTGTATGTAATACTATTTTTAAGTTGTCTCATGTTTAATTATTCCTGCTATGAAATGTTTCTGCATTTGAATAAAATGTCACTGTAAAATTTCACTTTGAAAAACAACTCAATATACAGTAAATTAAAAACTTAAGAATAAATAAACTAAACAGTTAATTTAAGAATAAATACAGCATGCAATTTAAATGATCTAGGAACAATTAAAAAGTAAAATATTTTAATTAGCTATTAAAAAAATTATAAAATGACATTTTTGATAATCACTTTAGCCTGTTTGTTTAGACATTTAAAGATTTGATAACACTTTAGTTTAGGTTCTCACTATTAGTTGCTTATTAGCGCACATATTATATGCTTATAAAGCACATAATAATGCCTTCTTCTGCATGACCATATTCTACATTCCTTAATCCTACCCAATACCTAAACTTAACAACTACCTTACTAACTATTAATAAGCAGTAATTTATTGAGGCAAAAGTCATAGTTAATAGTGAGAACTGGACCCTATTCTAAAGTGTGACCAAAAATTCATCCAAATTCTTTAACAGGACATTGTCTTGTGGATCAAAGCAAACAGGGTTACAATGTCACCTTTCAATCAAGCTCACAGAGAATGCATGAGTGTGACTCAAATTAACCTTCTGTTTGATCAAATCCAATTAAAAACTCTTCTGCTGATAACTGGCTCAACCCCTGACATCTACAGTATAATGATGTATGTTTTGTTTTGACTTCATATTTTAACCCTTGCAAAAAGTACTGTGATGGTATCAGATCATAATACCATGGGATTTTCGATATATACCATGGTAGTACCACATTCATATGATATTTACAGTATATGGTATTGTAAAGTTAGTGTAAAACATTGCATATCCATGCTTTTTCCATTTTTAAAATGGGATTTAGCACATTGTAATATGTTGTAATAATGTTGGTTAATAACTAATTTTGGTTGCTTAAAGAACCAAACAAAATATAAACCCTGAATTTATATTGTGAATTTAATTAGTATTCTTGCATCATGCACATATTGAGCATTACATTTTAGTGTGTAACTCATTCCACAACCTTGCTACAGACCTGAATGGTGTGCTGTACATGTCTAAAGGCCCGTTCACGCCAATAACAATAACTAACAATAACTATATTTGAGTCTACACCAACAAACGATAACGGTCTGTTTATTCAAAGCCCATGCGCTGCGGTTTCAAAGTGTGCACGACGTGTTTTTGCTGTTCTTGTTGCATTTACACGGCTTTAACCAGCAGATGTCCTCAGCATGCTATGTTTCGAGTGAATAGCTAGTGTAATCGATCTAATCTAGCAGTGAATTTAGCTGACAAAGTGGAATAAAAACAACGCCTAGTCTTTTTCACCGCAACTTCAAAGGAAGCAAGACAATGTTGTCGAAACTAGCGCTGGATACCAGAGGTAATTTTATGTTACACTGTTTGCTAGCCTGACATAATGATCTCATTGTTAATATTTCTCACCATTTATTCCGATTGTTTTCCATATATCCATTTTCAAGTATCCTTGAAAAGGGGGTTTGACTTGTCAAACAGTAGTGGCTTAACTTCTCCGCAATGTCGTCTGCCATTTTAAATGCGCGAGCCCTTAAATTAGCATGGATTCTGATTGGCTGTCAGTGTTTTATCGTTTAACGGCTGGAAAAAAATAGTTCTGAAAGTGATTCCAACGATATCGTTCCTCTATAGCCTTATCGTTATTGCTGTGGTGTGGACTATTTTTAGAACAATATCTTTATCGTTATAGTTATCGCATGGTGTGAACGGGCCTTAAGGGTACGTTTACATGACAAGGATGTACTAAAAACAGAGTTTTTCCTTTGCGTTTTTCGTCTACAGTTGAAAACGTTGTCAAAACGATCCCCATTCACAAGGATACCAGTGTGTTTCAAGAAATCCATTAAACATGATGCTACTTTAAAGGCAGAAATCCCCATTCGTTTTATTGCCATAGGGCAATGACGCATGAAATCTAATAGTTTGTAATACAGCATGATCGCCTTGGCTTTAGTGCACTACAGCAACCAGAGAAATAAACTCATCTGAAAACCAGAGTTTTATCTGTTTTTTATGTATATTGGTAAAAATGCCAACTCTGAGATGGGTTTTCTTATTATTTTCAGCCAAACAGTTCAAGATGCTCTAGCACTGCAGTTTGGTGTCATGTAATGCCTAGTTAGATCAAACAGGCTCATTTGCAAATATCTGACATTACTTTAGGATCATTGACATTTTTACCTTTTTAAAAGAGGTACAGAGGTGAGCGAACAATCTGTACAGTGGGTGGAGAGTGTCTAACTATGCAACCCTCTCAGAAGCAAATGGGAAAATTATGATTTTTACCACAATAGCACTCTAGTTATTGTGTGATGACCTGTGCTGTTGTTGGAAATGCATCAAGGAGAATTAATGATAAGACAGGAGCATCGTTCTCATGCCTCCTACGGATCACTTCCAACACAAGCGGTGTGCTAACTAGGACAACTTCCCTTCTCAGCACACATTTCCATAGCAACCATTGTGGAACTTTCAGATAAACATGGTCCCAAAGCGAAAACAGTCTTTTACTGCAATTAGTGGCATGATGCCTCGCAACAAAGCAGAATTTAACCTTTACATAAGTATCTGATAGAGAAAGATATATGGCAATTAAGTAAATAGCAAGTATATTATAGTTTCTCCTGGAAGCAAAAATGTACTTAAAAGGCCCTTTTAAGTTGTTCAAGTCAAAAAACAATTTACTCACCCTCATGTTGTTCTAAACCCATATGATTTTCTTTCTTCTGTAAAAGGTGAATTTAAAGAATATCCTGGCCACTCTTTTTAATATAATGAGAGTGAATGAGGACTGTGTGGCCGCTAAGACAATAATAGAAGTAGCCTACATTAAAAGCACAATAAAAGTCTTTCATATGAGTTGTATGCTATATTCCAAGTCTTTTGACTTGGCTCTAAAATGCTCTAAAATAGACTACAAAAGTCAAATCAACTTCAAAAATGGCCCCCGACAAAGCTTTCATCTCAACTGTATTATAAAAGAAGGTTTTCAACATAGTGTACGCTGTGGCGATCTAGTGGTCAAAACTAATCGCAAAACTGCTGTGGCCCGTTACAGCCACTGGTTTCACGTCTGGTTCTTCATTAAACTAATGATTCATTTTATTTAAGAAAATGTCATTGTCAAAGTTGTTTGGGTGAATTGACACTAAAACACATAAAATAAGCGAAACATGAATTCATAAATAGGCCTACTTGCATTCTGTTTATTTTAATCTTCAAGTCCTTCAACTGTTATTTTAGAAGCATATGGAGACCAGCTAGCAAGAGCTGTGCCTTGTTAGCGCCCGCCTCCCATGGTTCAAATCCCACTCAGAGCAGTGTAAGTAGAACCAGAGGGGTTGAATTGGTGCCATGACCCGGACGGGAGTGAGGTTTATGGGGGTGAGTGCAATGAAGGCCAGCAAGTAAAGAACTGTGCAGGTAAACATCACTCCACTGGCCTCAAGAGGTGCACTAGCGATTAACGCTAGAGGTTGCAGTCTTTAGTGTTCTTGTTAGCACACTCCCACCTCCCATACCGGAAACACCGGTTCGAATCCCGCTCGGAGCAGTGTGAGTAGAACTGAAGGAATTGTATTGGTGCCATGGCCCGGACGGGAGTAAGGTTTATGGGGGTGAATGTAACGGAGGCCAGCTAGTAATGAGCTGTGCAGGTAAACATCACTTCTCTGGCCACAAGAGGCGCACTAACGCTAGAGGTTGTGGTCTTTAGCATCCATGTTAGCACGCCCACCTCCCATACCAGTTCGAATCCCGCTCTGAGCAGTATTAGTAGAACTGGAGGGGTTGCATTGGTGCTGTGACCCAGACGGAAGTGAGGTTTATGGGGGTGAATGTAACGGAGGCCAGCTAGTAAGGAGCTGTGCAGGTAAACATCACACCTCGGGCCACAAGAGGCGCATTAACGTTAGAGACTGTGGTCTTTAGCGTCCTTGTTAGCACTCCCACCTCCCATACCGGTTCGAGTCCCGCTCTGAGCAGTATTAGTAGAACTGGAGGGGTTGCATTGGTGCCGTGACCCGGACGGGAGTGAGGTTTATGGGGGTGAGTGTAACGGAGGCCAGCTAGTAAGGAGCTGTGCAGGTAAACATCACGCCTCAGGCCACAAGAGGCGCATTAACGTTAGAGACTGTGGTCTTTAGCGTCCTTGTTAGCACGCCCACCTCCCATACCGGTTCGAATCCCGCTCTGAGCAGTATTAGTAGAACTGGAGGGGTTGCATTGGTGCCGTGACCCGGACGGGAGTGAGGTTTATGGGGGTGAGTGTAACGGAGGCCAGCTAGTAAGGAGCTGTGCAGGTAAACATCACGCCTCAGGCCACAAGAGGCGCATTAACGTTAGAGACTGTGGTCTTTAGCGTCCTTGTTAGCACGCCCACCTCCCATACCGGTTCGAATCCCGCTCTGAGCAGTATTAGTAGAACTGGAAAGGTTGCATTGGTGCCGTGACCTGGACGGGAGTGAGGTTTATGGGGGTGAGTGTAACGGAGGCCAGCTAGTAAGGAGCTGTGCAGGTAAACATCACGCCTCAGGCCACAAGAGGCGCATTAACCTTAGAGACTGTGGTCTTTAGCGTCCTTGTTAGCACGCCCACCTCCCATACCGGTTTGATTCCCGCTCTGAGCAGTATTAGTAGAACTGGAGGGGTTGCATTGGTGCCGTGACCTGGACGGGAGTGAGGTTTATGGGGGTGAGTGTAACGGAGGCCAGCTAGTAAGGAGCTGTGCAGGTAAACCTCACGCCTCGGGCCACAAGAGGCGCATTAACGCTAGAGGCTGTGGTCTTTAGCGTCCTTGTTAGCACTCCCACCTCCCATACCGGTTCGAATCCTGCTCTGAGCAGTGCTAGTAGAACTGGAGGGGTTGCATTGGTGCCATGACCCGGACGGAAGTGAGGTTTACGGGGGTGAGTGTAATGGAGGCCAGCTAGTAAAGAACTGTGTAGGTAAACATCACTCCTTTGGCCTCAAGAGACACACTAACGCTAGAGGCTGCGGTCTTTAGCATTCTTGTTAGTGTGCCCGTCTCCCATACCAAAAACGCCGGTTTGAATCCCACTCGGAGCAGTTTGAGTGGAACTGAAGGAATTGTATTGGTGCCATGACCCGGACAGGGAGTAAAGTTTATGGGGGTGAGTGTAACGGAGGCCAGCTAGTAAGGAGCCGTGCAGGTAAACATCACGCCTCGGGCCACACCACCTCCCATACTGGTTCGAATCCTGCTTGGAGCAGAGCTTAATAAATAAATTACAATATTTAATAGCCAATATATTGTATTATTGTAAGGAAAACCCCTTTGTTGTTCACTACTTTTGAACAAAGTTCCTTTCAAGGAAAGTCTGTTCATTCAGTGGCCATATCTGCAATGCCTCGGGGCAGCTATTTTGAGCTTCCAAGATCAAGTCCTATCTACTTGAATGGGGGAATCCTGAAATCTCAAAAACTGCTTGCCAAACATATATTCAAATCAGCAACAAAATCTTACATAAACTCTTTCATAAATGTTGTTTCTAATGCTCACATAATGCTAAAAAAGCATATTTTTTAGACATAGACCAACCAATGTGCATGTGCAGTCCTAAGCTGCAGTGATGCAATCGGTTTTACCAATCAGAAATTGGCTCTTTTATTTAGAAGGTTGGAAATATTCATAAATAATATGAGTAATATGAGTACACCATCTTTGCACATCGCATTCATGGTCTTAGAGAAAATAAAGCGCGTCAATGTGGAAATATGTTTTTTAGGTTTTTTTTACAAAGGTTTTGGGGCTTTTTTTTTACAAAGGTTTTGTCATGTTATATATGATTTGCACTGCAGCTCAAGAGATGATTTTCAATGAATAACAGGACTTAATTATTACTCTATATTCTATCATACAAAATATCATATGGCTTCAGAGCACTCTTAATATAGCACACATCACTTTTTTTGTCATTTCTGGTGTTTTATTGCATTTTTGGAGCTTAAGAGCCCAAGTCTCCAATTAATACAGTTTTATACGAATACCATAATATAAATCAAATTAAAACAGGTATGTAACAACCTTTTGGTGAACTATTCCTTTAAAGATGCATTCCTGTTGTCCTTTATCCAATAGTAACATGCAGTTAGCAAAACACAACAACAAAAGATTTCAATCCGAACCACGTGGCTCTTGAGAGCAATATCATTCAGAGCTGAGGCTCGTGAGGCTGTCAGCTTAAGTGGAGAATAATTAAAACACATGGCTTTGATGCAAAGCTGTATTATTTGCATAGAGAAAAGGCACCAATTGGGGCTTTTGCTCACATCGCTGCTCCAAGATAACACTGAGCGCATCTGTTGCCATGGCAGCCAACTGTACTGTTAGCATGTCTATGTCTACAGAGTGGACAAAATAATAAAGGAGAAGTGGATGCCCGGCTGCCACATGCCGTTCACGCTGCAGACCCACTGAGCAGCTATGCATCATCTGCTTGTGCTCTAATGAGATGCCAACACACAATAACACTTTTGTTTTCTTGTTTTTGTCCCCAAATGTGTTTATTTTCTGTAGTGAGATGCACTGCATTATTATAATGGACTCTTTTCACATTTCCAGGGTTCTCAGAAGCAGAAGTCGTCATAGTAGAGTAAACTTCTATAGCAGTGAATGAGAGATGACATGGCAAATATCAATTTTTGTATTTCCATTTGCTCCAATAGCAAAAGAAATGATCTGTGATTGCATTTTGATGATTTTCCAAAAAAGGGTGAAAATATTGAGAGATTGATTACAGCGGTTTGTGTTTCCACAGCATGAAGGTAAGATCTTACGGATTTATGAATGAACCACTCGTTTTAAAATTTTCCCGGTCTACTGACATTTGTTATGACATCCACTTCAAAACTTTCGTTAACTCTGCAATAAGAAAATCCACTTTACCAGCTAATTACACTTCAACAGCAATGCCATAGAAATATACAGAGCAAAAACCGACGTTCAAAGACAAAATTCTAAAGATGGCTGTGTGCTTCTTTGGCCCTGTCCCAAATGGCACACTTCATGTGCCCTTTCGGTCTTGTGGACTTACAATGGCCGCTGCGTGCACATGTCCGTTAAGTCCACAAGACCGTAGGGTGTCCCATTTGTCATTTAAGCTTAAAGAAGGGTGCTCGTGAGCGCCCCCTTTGCGGCTGCTATGCGCCCTCGATGTGCAACCGTAAGGGTTTATGGTGACATTTGGGACAGGGCCTTTCTCTGGCGCATAAAGTCAGAGTGCAACAGTGCCCACCCACTTTTTCAGCGGAATTGGTTCTGGAAGGGTTTTTTTTTTTCAATTAATTTCTCCCATAGGGATTTTAGAAAAGAGTTATAAGCCGTGAACCAAGCCAACCAGCTATAATGTGAATCATAACATTACAAATTTTGCTTTGAAGCAAAAAAAATTTGAAAATGACAAGGGTACAAGACTGTGTACTTAACGGCTTTAGTGAGGGAAAGAACTACAATCCCATGATGCATTACGAACCGCATTGTCGAATTAAAAACTGTCACGGTTGTGGATCCGCTGTCTCACTCTGTTGTCTGTGTTTACGTTGTGCTGTCACGTTAATTGTTTCATGTGGGCGTCGCCGCTGATTGTCTGATCAGCGGCAGCTGTTTCTAATCTCTACCAGCCTATTTAATGCCTTGTCTTTCGTTTCATGTTTGTCAGATCGTTGTTGGAGTTCCCTGTTTTGTTCCTCGTTCCTCGTGTGTGCATTCGTTGGAGTTCTTCGTCTCAGTGTTCCCGATCTTGTGTTCCTCGTTGGATGTTTCACGACTACAGATCACCTGGACTCCGACACGATCACCTCTCACCCGGACTACAGCTCGATTTTCATCATCTCCACGTCACGGCTCATCTAAGTCCCTGTGTCACCGCTCTCCTGCTTGTGTCACATGTTTCTCTGACTTTCTGGAGTGAAGCTCAATAAATGAGATATTACCACTTGCTATTGCATCTATCTTTATTTCCCGTGACAGAACGATCTGACCAACATTATGGATGCAGCAAGTTCCGCAGCA
This sequence comes from Megalobrama amblycephala, assembly GCF_018812025.1. NCBI lineage: Eukaryota > Metazoa > Chordata > Actinopteri > Cypriniformes > Xenocyprididae > Megalobrama > Megalobrama amblycephala. The sequence goes on along the minus strand of NC_063044.1, from coordinate 2,778,857 downwards.
TTAACGGAGTTCATCAACCACAGCATTGCGCGGATGGATCAACAGCAGGAGAGCATTTCATCTACCGGTCGCGCCGTACAGGCGTTGGTGACACAGGTGTCCGAGCTCTCCCAACAGCTACAAGAACTGCGTAGTCCCGCTGTGCCACCCACGCCGCCCGTTCCTCCCCCACTACCATCGCTGACGGATCAGCCTGAACCACGTCTACCTACACCACAGACTTATGCCGGTGAGCCAAGTTTCTGTCGAGCTTTTCTGAACAAGTGCTCATTATACTTTTCTCTCCAGCCACGCACCTTTGAAGCAGAGGAGGCCAAGGTGGCGTTTGTGCTGACTCTGCTCACCGGACAGGCGGCATTGTGGGGAACGGCGGTGTGGGAAGGTCGCGATCCATGCTGCTCCTCGTTCCTGGCACTCGCCGCCGAGATGAGAAGAGTATTTGACCGTGCGGTCTCTGGAAGAGATGCAGCCCGCAGATTGACGGCGTTGAAGCAAGGAGATCGCACGGTGGCGGATTATTCTATTGAGTTCCGGACTCTGGCGGCGGAGTGCAAGTGGAACGAGGAGGCGCAGTGGGACGTCTTCCTGCATGGGTTGGCCGACCGTGTCCAAAGAGAAATCTACGTTTTGGATTTACCACAGAGTCTTAATGGACTTATTGACCTGGCCCTGCGGGTGGATACCCGTATTAATCAGCTGGAGAATCTCCCTCGACCAGGCCTGGGATTTCGGGGCGCAGAGGCTCGAGGGGTCAACGCAAGGGACACGGTCGGTCCCTCTTTCGATCCTGAACCCATGCAGGTGGGGAGAGCTCGGCTTTCCCGGGAGGAGAGAGAACGGCGGAGATCCCAAGGACTATGCCTTTACTGCGGAGGGGCGGGCCATTTCCTTAATGCCTGTCCAGTAAAAGATCGAGCCCGGTAGTACGTTTGAGGCTACTATCGGGTGGGATCTCCGCTGAGAAGTCCTCAACATCCACTCTCCTTCCGGTAAGACTGAGATGGGCCAATCACACACTCACCTGTCAAGCCTTACTGGACTCAGGAGCTGAAGGTAACTTCATTGACACTCATTTTGCACAGAAGTTTCTATTACCCATCATTCCCCTCAACAGACAGATCTCCGTCAACGCTCTCAATGGCCAGAATCTACCGAACATCACTCTCACCACCAACTTTGTCACTCTCGTCACTTCTGGCAATCACTCTGAATCTATCCAGTTCCTTCTCATGGACTCACCTCTGGCTCCCATCGTACTCGGGCACCCCTGGCTCACACAGCACAATCCCAGGGTGGACTGGCGACTTCACACCGTCCTGGAATGGAGCACTCAGTGTCATGAGTCTTGTCTTGTGTCTGCTTGTTCTTCTGTGTCTGTTTCTGTGTTACAGGAGAAGGCAGCGGATCTGTCAAACGTGCCCGCGGAGTATCTAGACCTGAAGGAAGTGTTCAGTAAGTCCCGGGCTGCTTCTCTTCCTCCGCACCGTCCCTATGACTGTGCTATAGATTTAGTTCCCGGTAAGTCTCCGCCTAAAGGCAAGTTGTACTCTTTGTCCGTTCCCGAGAGGGAGGCCATGGAGAAATATATTTCTGATTCTCTAGCAGCTAAGTTCATTCGCCCTTCCTCTTCTCCAGCGGGGGCGGGGTTCTTTTTTGTTGGAAAGAAGGATGGCTCCTTGCGACCTTGCATTGATTACCGAGGGTTGAATAACATCACGGTAAAGAATACCTATCCTTTGCCGTTGATGTCTTCAGCTTTCGAGAGGTTGCAGGGAGCATCCATTTTCACTAAATTGGATTTGAGGAACGCTTATCATTTGGTCCGCATTAGGAAGGGGGATGAGTGGAAGACTGCCTTTAACACCCCTAGGGGGCACTTTGAATACTTGGTCATGCCCTTCGGGCTGTCCAACTCCCCGGCGGTCTTCCAGGCACTCGTCAATGACGTGTTGAGAGATATGGTTGACCAGTTCATATATGTCTACCTGGACGACATATTGATTTTCTCCTCATCTCTCCAGGAACATGTTCAACACGTCAGGCGAGTGCTTCAGCGTCTGCTAGAGAATGGGCTTTTTGTCAAGGCGGAGAAATGCGATTTTCATGCACAGTCTGTTTCTTTCCTAGGGTACATCGTCTCGTCTGAGGGAGTTCGCATGGATCCTGACAAGGTTAAGGCTGTGGTGGATTGGCCAAGTCCAGATTCCCGTAAGGCCCTACAGAGGTTTCTGGGATTCGCCAATTTTTACCGGCGGTTTATTCGCAATTTCAGCCAACTAGCCTCGCCTCTGACCGCCTTGACCTCCCCCAGAACGACGTTCAGGTGGTCCGATGCAGCTGAGGCTGCATTCGCCAAACTTAAAAGCCGCTTTGTTTCGGCTCCCATCCTCATAGCCCCTGATCCTTCATGTCAGTTCGTGGTGGAGGTCGATGCGTCAGAGGTGGGGGTAGGTGCAGTTCTATCCCAGCGTTCTCCCGCAGACGATAAGGTTCACCCCTGCGCGTTTTTTTCTCATCGTTTATCTCCAGCCGAACGCAATTATGACATTGGTAACAGAGAGTTGCTGGCAGTCAAGTTAGCGTTGGAGGAGTGGCGTCATTGGTTGGAGGGGTCGGGGGTACCTTTCATCGTTTGGACTGATCACAAGAATCTAGAATATATCAGAACGGCTAAAAGACTTAACTCCAGGCAGGCTCGGTGGGCACTTTTTTTCGGACGTTTTGATTTTTCTCTTTCGTACCGCCCGGGTTCTAAGAACATCAAACCCGATTCCCTTTCTCGTATTTTTGATCCTTCCGAACGCCCGGTTACTCCCGAGTGTATTCTTCCCGAGACATTAGTGGTCTCCACTCTGACATGGGAGGTCGAATCGAAGGTCAAGTCGGCCTTAGAAGGGGTAACGCCTCCGCCCGGGTGCCCACCGAATCGATTGTTTGTGCCGGAGAGGTTAAGGTCCAATGTCATCAAGTGGGGTCATTGTTCCAACGTGGCCTGTCATCCAGGGGTTAATCGCACCAGTTTTTTGGTCAAACAACGGTTCTGGTGGCCTGCCATGGCTCGTGACATTCGCAGTTTTGTTTTGGCTTGCTCGGTTTGTGCCACTGGTAAGACTTCCAATCGACCCCCAGATGGGTTACTCCGACCGCTGTCTGTCCCTTCGAGACCCTGGTCCCACATCGCGCTAGATTTCGTCACCGCCCTCCCACCCTCCCAGGGTAACACGGTTGTTTTGACCGTAGTGGACCGGTTCTCGAAGGCGGCTCATTTTATTCCTTTGCCTAAATTACCCTCTGCTAAGGAGACAGCGGTAACTGTCGTGGACCACGTCTTTCGGTTACATGGCCTCCCGGTGGACGTGGTTTCCGACAGGGGGCCCCAATTTGTGTCCAAATTTTGGCGAGAGTTTTGTAAGTTGCTGGGGGCGACCGTTAGTCTTTCGTCTGGGTTCCATCCCCAGAGCAATGGTCAAACCGAGAGAGCCAACCAGGATTTGGAAAGAATGTTGCGATGTGTGGTTTCCAAGAATCCTTGCTCCTGGAGCCAGCAACTCTCTATGATTGAGTACGCACATAATTCGTTACCAGTGTCTTCCACGGGCCTCTCACCGTTCGAATGTAGTTTAGGGTACCAGCCACCTATCTTTCCCAGTCTGGAATCCGAAGTTGCGGTCCCCTCCGCTCACGCCTTCATCCAGAGGTGTCACCGCACTTGGACTAGAGCCCGCGAGACTCTTCTCCAAGTGGGGGCGCGCACCAAGGCTAAGACTGATCGCCACCGGTCGAAGCCTCCCGTATACGTCGTAGGTCAAAAAGTGTGGCTTTCTACTAAGAACATTCCTCTCCGTTCCGTTTCCAATAAGCTTGCTCCTAAATTCATAGGCCCGTTCCCTGTCACCAAGATCATTAGTCCGGTGGCAGTCCGACTCAAACTTCCTCCAGCGTACAGGAGAATTCATCCCGCCTTCCATGTGTCTAAAATCAAGCCTGTGTTTCATTCACACATTAATCCGCCTACCCCGGTTCCTCCACCGCCGCGTCTCGTAGACGGGGAACCCACTTATTCGGTTAACCGCATTCTGGACTCGAGAAGGAGGGGACGCGGATTTCAGTACTTGGTGGACTGGGAAGGTTACGGTCCAGAGGAGAGAAGTTGGGTTCCTGCCAGGGACATCCTGGATCACTCCCTTATCGATGATTACAATCGACAGGTAGGTGCTCCTGGGAACGCCGAGAGGCGTTCCTAGGAGGGGGGGTACTGTCACGGTTGTGGATCCGCTGTCTCACTCTGTTGTCTGTGTTTACGTTGTGCTGTCACGTTAATTGTTTCATGTGGGCGTCGCCGCTGATTGTCTGATCAGCGGCAGCTGTTTCTAATCTCTACCAGCCTATTTAATGCCTTGTCTTTCGTTTCATGTTTGTCAGATCGTTGTTGGAGTTCCCTGTTTTGTTCCTCGTTCCTCGTGTGTGCATTCGTTGGAGTTCTTCGTCTCAGTGTTCCCGATCTTGTGTTCCTCGTTGGATGTTTCACGACTACAGATCACCTGGACTCCGACACGATCACCTCTCACCCGGACTACAGCTCGATTTTCATCATCTCCACGTCACGGCTCATCTAAGTCCCTGTGTCACCGCTCTCCTGCTTGTGTCACATGTTTCTCTGACTTTCTGGAGTGAAGCTCAATAAATGAGATATTACCACTTGCTATTGCATCTATCTTTATTTCCCGTGACAATGAGAGAGCTACTACAGCAATGCAACCTTGTAGCTCACAGTAGGTCTGTCTTTAACAAAATCAAAGAATCAGTTTTTAGAATCAGACTTGCACAACAGAGAATGTGAAATTGACGTCACTGTTCTTGATAACTGTTTTGTTTAGACGGCTTATTTGGAGGATCATGCTGCCTTTTTGCTTTAGTGAGTTAAGGCAGTGTTTTGATTTTCTGTCATGAATGTGAAAAATGTCACCATTGTAGGTTTACTCCTGCTGCATTGAGAATTGCCATATTAACTCACATAATCGATCAGGGAGAAAACTGGACATGTAATATGTTTTTTCACCTTTTCTCCCATACAAAGGGGTGACGAGAAGACGCTGGATAGCATGTCTATTAACAATGTCACTGATTAAACTCACTGCCTATCACTCAATAAAACGATCTCATTGCTGAGTGCTGTATTTTGTTTGGTTTACTAACTAACATTACCTTTGCAAGTGTGTCTCTCACAGTTTGTTGGCTTGTGAATTAGCAAAACTTGCACGCAGCTACTACAAAACTGTTCGCAAGCTTCTAGGGATTTGATTTTGGATGTCATGTGTTGAAAGAAAATCGCCGTGTCGATGCTGTCCGCTGACTGTGGCCATGGGAAAGTGAATATTTACAATGACAACAATAAAACTTCAGTTACATTTAAATGTTTCCAATAAAGAAATGAATCAGCATGTGGTGTAAGTGTAATGAAGGCATTGTCTTTCAGAGAAAGAACAGCACATTCCTGCTACTAATGCACTCTGCAGTTTAAAATAAAAATGAAAGTAAATAAAACCTGAACTCAGTTTGCAAAGTCATTCTAGTGCTTTCTAAGTGCATTCGACTTACTTCTGACTGTAGAGAGAGTTCAGTAATGTGGGAGAGAGAGCAGATACTACAGCAATGCCTTTCAAAGCAACACAAAGACACTGAGTACTTTACTTTCTTCATAGATTTCTTCGCTATTTCCCCTGCAGCCTCATGTTTTCTATATAAACCGCTCGTTTGAGGAGCTCTGCTTCATTTCCTTTGACGAAATAGGCTAATTGAATAAGTAAACCTAGTTCCCATGTTGTCCAAATGGTACGCTTTTAAGCGTAAAGATGGACTGAACTGTTGTGACATTTCTATCACCTGATTAGCCACTCATCTAGGGGGTCCTAATGAGCTGGAAGGGGAGTCGTCCCAACTTTCATCATGACCAGGTTGCTTTGAGCAGAATCTGGACTTTGTGGCTCAACAAACTCAGTTGTTAAATAATCTGAAGTTTGTAAGTTTGATTGGTTGGCCATTGAGGATAAATCTGAATGTTCAATTTGAACACTTTTACAGTGGAAGTCTGTATTTGGGCAAGACATTCCAGAGGTTCAAAAACAAAAAACTGAAGCTTAAATTTTCATTATAACAATTAAATTACTGTTTAAAAGTCATGTTTGGTAGGATTTTTTTATGTTTAAAAAAAAAAAAAAATCTCTTATGCTCACCAAGGCTGCATTTATTTGATCAATAATACAGTAAAACTTTAATACAGTGAAATATTATTATATTTAAAAGAACCGTTTTCAAATTTAATATTTTAAAATGTATTTTATTATTTCCTGTGATGGCAATGCGATCCTCCACTCTTCAGTGTCACATGATCCTTCAGAAATCATTCTAATATGCTGATTTGCTGCTCAAGACACATTTCTGATTATTATCAATGTTGAAAATGGTTTTGCTACTTAATATTTTTGTGGAAACTGTGATACTTTTTTCAGGATATATATATATAAAATCCTACTGACCTCAAACTTTTGAATGGCATATATTAATTCTTCTGTGCAATTTTTTTTTAGCCATAAAGTTTAGCATCGTGACTATTGTTTTAGCTAGAGAAACTTCCGGTTATGCAATATTGATGTAGGTGGTGCTTTGCTCCATGCATACCCTACCCGGTTACCAGGTTTACTTGCTATATATGTAATATATAACTAATATCGTGATAGTAACTGCAATACAACCCTCTGGATGTAACCAAAGGTTGAAGGCAAACCTGCAAACTAAGCTGAAAAAAAAAAAAAAAGCGTTATGAAGCAGACAAGAAGCCATTTTTTAAAATGGATTTCAATGGAGAAGAGGCTTCACTATGCTGAATAATCCACTTTTGTGAGGAAATAGCTTATCATTTAATGAATCGACAGCCCATCGGCTAATCTTCAACATGTTTGCTCTTAAGCATTCATTTTGGATCTATTTTTAGTTTACAGTAAAAAATAAATGCTGTTTTATAAGAGAAATGGACGATTGCGCAACAGAAATTATTCTGTTTACGCAGTTCTCATTCATTTCTATGGTCTCCGCAAACAGTGATTGTCTGTTGCACGACAATGAAATTCAATTATGTCAAGGCTGTAATGTGGTTGGTTATCAAGGCACACATGATCCAAGTTAGCCATTAAGCTTTTTCCAACGGATCCTCGTACCTCCCAATAATAAGACCATGTCTGATATAACTTTGCCCAGACAAGTCTCATCACTAGTCTCATGTTTAAATCTTGAGGCTGGAACAGTGTGCATTTTAACATCTACTGAAAGGGTTAGTTCACCCAAAAATGAAAATTCTGTCATTAATTACTCACACCCATGTTGTTCCAAACCCGTAAGAGCTTCGTTCATTTTTGGAACACAAATTAGGATATTTTTGATGAAATCCGAGAGCTGTGTGACTCCTGCATAGACAGCAATGTAACGACCACTTTCAAGGTCCAAAAAGCTACTAAAGACATCATTAAAATCATCCATGTGACTACAGTGGTTCAACCTTAATTTTATGAAGCGAGGAGAATACTTTTCTGTGCAAAAACAAAACAAAAAACGACTTTATTCAACAATATCTTCTCTTCTGTATCTTTTCATACGCTGTTTACATCCAGCGCTTCCAGGTTGTGCGTCAGAACGCCGGCTCAGTATTGACCGCACTGTCGTTATATTGCTGTCTATGGAGGCGCCAAATACATCTCGGATTTCATCAAAAAATATCTTAATTTGTGTTCTGAAGATGAACAAACGTCTTTCGGGTTTGGAATGACATGAGGGTGAGTAATTAATGACATAATTTACATTTTTGGGTGAACTATCCTTTAAGTGCAATACCTTGCAATACTTTTGCTGCAAAAGCATTCACTGTAAACTTTTTTTGTTGTTGTTAATTTAGAAGGTAGGGTAGGCAATTTCGGAGTGGCTAGCAATAGCAAGCTAGCTTTGAAAGCATGAGATCCCGCCCTCCCTTCAGTGCGCTCTCTAAAGACACACCTCCTTCAAAACATGAACATATACAGCCAGAGCAGAGTCTGCAAAATGTCACGAGATAAGAGACGGTGTTAAATTACCTTGAGTCTCAAAGCACATAACATTACAATAATAATGAACGTAAACAATTTACAGAGCTCTAGCTGTACCACCTAACTGCTGCAGATTCATTTCGCTGTTGATTTCGGCGTAGTCAGAGAAACGCATAAATCCGAGTCTGAGGAGGTGCACAGCTCTGTGTAGAACGTCACGGGTTGCTGTCTCGTAATAACAGTTATGACATGGCGTGAACGCAACATAAGCTTGTTGTTTTGGTTCAGGAGGAACTGTAAAAGGCTGCTGTTTGTTTGTGGCACTCTGTGACTGACGTCTGTCTACAACTCTGAATAGTGTGATGTCTGCGCGAGCAGGTATGGAAATACATGTTGACAGGGCAGGTAGGGCATTGTATCATTGCATTCAGATTAAACATTTTTCGGTTCGGAGACTTTGACAGAAGATATATGTACATGTTTTAATATTTAGACCACTTCTGTCATTGATTGCTATCAGGATGTGAAAAGAGTTTCAACCAGTAAAACAAAAAAATGTTTATAAAACAAACTGCCTACCTACCTTTAAGGAGTGAATCAAAAAAATATTCTCTGTGGATACCAACAGCTTTTTAACCGATATTGGAAGTAAAAACAGCAATTTTCAGCACATCCTTTTGGTTAAACAACTGAATGCATTCCTCATTATTGACCTGACAGCTTTGTGATCAAAAACAACTCTGAATGTTATATCTGAACAGGCCTGTTTTAATTGGAAAGCATTTGTTTTAGAAAAGTGTCACCTTACATTTGATAAAACAACAAAGAAAACTTCACATAGCGTACAGTTAGGGTTTTAGAGTTCTGTTATGTAATCACATTTTATTGGTCATACATTTCATTGCAAATATAGCCCTGTGTAACATTATAGAGAAGTGCAACATACACAATATTCAAGAGTCTGAGGTTCGTCATTCAAAGTAACAATACTGTAAATATAATAGTAATTCACTGCCACAGGAGGCGTTTGTGCCTGTCTCATGCAAAAAAACAAACAAAAAAAAGCAGTTAGAAAAGCCCTGAAACATATATGAGAGGCAGGCCTGGAAAACTTCACATTACTCAGGTGAACGGAAACACAAGTCGACTGGCATATTTTGCAAACTTTTGGCACAAAAGTGATCAAAATCCATTTAGCTGACAACCACGTTTGAAAGTGCTACGACTATTACCCAAATAAGCTTTTTTTTCCTCTTCAGAAATAACTCCTTGATATAAAAATAAGCTTTTGAACTCAGGCTAAGCAGGCAGTTTGCAGCCACATCAAAAAAATTACAATATGCAACATGAAAAAATTGCTTTAAAAAAGTAGTCTTTCTTTTCTCATCCTATAAAAAAAACATTTTCTCAGTCCGTCATCTCTGCAAAAGAACACAAAATGTATCCAGGAGATCATAATTAGGATATTTAAAGTTTCATTGTGCACAAAAAAGATTCGGAGAAACAAGTGCTCAGTCTCACGGCAAAATAATGAACGAATGTTGTCATATTTGTGCTTGTGATTGATATCAATGCATTCCTCTCACAATATAAACTGAATCTGGACCACTACAGACCAACTCCACATGTATTTTAAACAACATAGGACTTGTATGTCCAGTGTAAGATGTCACTTTATAAGAAGGGATATGAAACATGCCCTTAAAGAGAGAAAGCAGATAGAGCCCCGCTTCCTCCGTTTGGATGCCCGCAGCAGGGACTCTCTCCTCGCCTGCTGCCGCACCGTGAAATTCAACCCATATTAAGAGGGACTGCAAAGTGCTTTTGATGCGGAATGCACATAACCCACGATTTCCTGCCGCTTTAACATCGTCCTTGAGCGTTACACTCCCGCCGATGACTTCTCTGCTGTGTTGTTCAGAACTTCATCAATTCTGTCATCTTCTATGACAACTGAAAGAGAAATCACATGAGGCACTGGGGTCAAACATGCTACCCTTGGAAAAATGACAAGACTTTAGTTTTATTGACAAGAATAGGGCAGTCAGACTGCAGAAGAACGCACACACACAAAAAGAAATTAATGTAAATAAATACATGCTAACATTTATTTTAAGCTATTTTAAACATTTTTTTTTTTTTGTAATTTTATTATAAAAATTATGCATGCCGTTTTGACCTGATAATACTGGATAGATTAATATGAAATATAATATTTGTACTTTTAAAAATAAATTTTGTCACACTGCAAGACTAATTAATTAAACTACACAAAGTTAAATGGTGATTAAAAATTGTGAAAAACCCATATATATTAAAAAAAAAAAAAATCTGTGAAATAAAATAGAAATGAAACAAAATAAAGTAAAATAAAATATATTTTTCATAAAACAACAGTTCATGTCTGTCAAGCTCCAAAAAAAAAAAAAAAAAAAAACAGCTGCCAATATATTTTATCCCATTTTTAACTTTTTTTTTATGTCTGAGACTTTAGAGCTTCAAGAACATTATCAGTGAATAATGACTTACATTTCAGTCAGCTTTACACTTATTTAATATCTTTTTAATAGATGAATTGTCCGGAAAATGTTTTTTTGTTGTTGTTGTTGTTGTTGTTCTTTTTGAAGCTTGATAGCTGCGATCTGGACTGTTCTTCAATAATAATAATAATATTAATATATATATATATATATATATATATATATATATATATATATATATATATATGATAACACTTACAGTAAGGATTTTATATTTATATATATATATATATATATATATATATATATATATATATATATATATATATATATATGGTAACACTTACATTAATGTTTCATTAGTTAACATTAGTTATTAAAATCAAAAGTTGTATTTGTTAACATTAGTAAAAGCACTGTGAACTAACATGAACAAACAATTAAAGGCAGTATTTTCATTAACTAACATTAACAAATATTAATAGCCTGCTGTAACAAATGTAGGCTATTACTCAATGTTAGTTCATGTTAGTTATTAACGAATGTTAACAAATGAGACCTGATTGTAAAGTGTTACCTATATTATATATACTTTTATATGTAAGAACGAAAAAGTTTCTATTGTCAATTAGCCATCAGCAAACAACAAAAATCGACTCGGCATGATGCTCCGAATACAACGAGACCAAATTTTTGATTTTTGGACAAACCCATCAGAAGTTATAAGCAAAAATAGCCATTTTTCATATCTCCGCACCAGTAGGTGGCGCTGCGCCGAAAACACTGCATGGTGCCTCAGGTCATGCTTGTCATGACATTTACCAAGTTTGGTCTGAATATGATGAAGTGTTGCAGAGATACAGCCTTACTTCTATTTTCGCAAGCGCTACGTACAATTCGTTCGTGTGTTTTTCGAAAACGATTTGAGCAATTGACTTGAATTCCATAAATTTTTGTCAGCCTGGTCTGAAGATGATCTGGTTCAATTTTCGTGAAAATCGGAGTAACGGCCTAGGAGGAGTTCGAAAAAGTAGGTTTTTCAGAAAATTCAAAATGGCGGAAAAATTTTCATGACGGAAAATGACGTCATAGGGTGCAATCGATTCGGCTTGACCCAAGGAATCAGAGGAAAAAAAAATTTTGTTTCTAGCCCTTATGATTCAAAAGTTATTAGCATAAACATTAGTGCAAGTTTGGACAGCTGGTGGCGCTAGAGGGATTAAGTTAGAGACTCCAAATTTGCTATGGACAAAGATCAGACTGTCCTCTAACAGTGTGCCAAATTTCACAACTTTTTACCATACGGTTCTATGGGCTGCCATAGACTTCAAGAGCGGAAGAAGAAGAAGAATAAATATAGCTGCAAGCAGCAATTACGGGGCCAAGCACAAAAACGGCACAAGAAGCCAGCCAACATGGCCGTGAGCATCAGACCAACAGCAGCAGTGAGCAATTAGAAAAAAAAGTTATTAGCATTTTTGTCAAGTTTGTTATAACTTTTGAGCACGAGGTGGCGCTGGTCCGAAACTTCTCAGGCTGCTTCAGGGCATTGTCCTGATGACCCATACCAAATTAATGAATTTTGGTCAAACCCATCAGAAGTTATAAGCAAAAATAGCCATTTTTCATATCTCCACTCCAGTAGGTGGCGCTGCGCCGAAACACTGTATGATGCCTCAGGTCATGCTTGTGATGACACGTACCAAGTTTGGTCTGAATATGTCAAAGCATTGTAGAGATACAGCTTCAAGAGTAATTTTTGCATCATCTCTCAAATTCTTTGCTCCGGTATACGAAAACGGTTTGACTTATCAACTTGAAATCCATAACTTTTTGTCGACATGGTCTGAAGATGATACGTTTCAATTTTGGTGAAAATCGGAGCAAAGGTCTAGGAGGAGTTTGAAAAAGTAGGTTTTTAGAGAAAAACAATATGGCTTACAGGAAGTTCAGCTGAATATGGCAAATTTGATATCTATGTTCTCAGCATGACCCAAGGAATCTATTGAGACCAGTTTCATTACAATCGGTAGATATAATCAAAAGTTATTAGCATTTTTGTCAATTTTGTTATAACTTTTGACCACAAGGTGGTGCTGGTCCGAAACTTCTCAGGCTCCTTCAGGGCATTGTCCTGATGAACCATACCAAATTTATGAATTTTGGTCAAACCCATCAGAAGTTATAAGCAAAAACAGCCATTTTTCATATCTCCACTCCAGTAGGTGGCGCTGTGCTGAAACATTGTATGATGCCTCAGGTCATGCTTGTGATGACACATACCAAGTTTGGTCTGAATATGATAAAGTATTGCAGAGATACAGCTTCAAGAGTCATTTTTGCATCATGCCTCAAATTCGTTGCTCTGGTATACGAAAACTGTTTGACGAATCGACTTGAAATCCATAACTTTTTGTCTGCATGGTCTGAAAATGATACGGTTCAATTTTGTTGAAAATCGGAGCAACGGTCTAGGAGGAGTTCGAAAAAGTAGGTTTTTAAAGAAAAACAATATGGCGGACAGGAAGTTTAGCTGACTATGGCAAATTTGATATCTATGTTCTCAGCATGACCCAAGGAATCTACTGAGACCAGTTTCATTACAATCGGTAAATATAGTCAAAAGTTATTAACATTTTTGTACATTTTGTTATAACTTTTGACCACAAGGTGGCGCTGGTCCGAAACTTCTCAGGCTCCTTCAGGGCATTGTGTTGATGACCCATACCGAGTTTCGTAATGATACGCTTATGCGTTCGTAAAATACAGCATTTTAGCACAAAATTCAAAATGGCCGACGGTCAAAATGGCTGAAGTGGGAAAATTGGATATCATTCGACTCTGCATGATTCCCCGAATCCAAAGAGACCAAATTTATGAAGTTAGTCAGAAGTCAGAAGTTATAAGCAAAAATGACCATTTTTCATATCTCCACACCAGTAGGTGGCGCTGCGCCGAAACACTGCATGGTGCCTCAGGTCATGCTTGTGATGACATGTACCAAGTTTGGTCTGAATATGATAAAGTGTTGCAGAGATACAGCCTTACTTCTATTTTCGGAGGCGCTACGTACAATTCGTTCACGTGTTTTTCAAAAACAGCTTGAGGAATCAACTTGAATTCCATAACTTTTTGTTGACATGGTCTGAAGATGACCTGATTCAATTTTCAAGAAAATCGGAGTAACGGCCTAGAAGGAGTTCGAAAAAGTAGGTTTTTCAGAAAATTCAAAATGGCGGAAAAATTTTCATGACGGAAAATGACGTCATAGGGTGCAATCGATTCGGCTTGAGGAATCAGAGGAATCAGAGGAAAAAAGAATTTTGTTTCTAGCCCTTATGGTTCAAAAGTTATTAACATAAACATAAGTGCAACTTTGGACAGCTGGTGGCACTAGAGGGATTGAGTTAGAGACTCCAAATTTGCTATGGACATAGGTCAGACTGTCCTCTAACTGTGTGCCAAATTTCATAACTTTCCCGCAAACGGTTCTATGGGCTGCCATAGACTTCAAGAGCGGAAGAAGAAGAAGAAGAAGAATAAAAAAAAATAAAAAAAAAAGAACGCCAACAATAACAATAGGTGCCTCCGCACCTTCGGTGCTTGGCCCCTAATAATAAGCGTACGGAACGCCAACAATAACAATAGGTGCCTAAGCACCTTCGGTGCTTGGCCCCTAATTAAAGCTGCAAGCAGCGATGAAAGGGCCCTCGCACCCGGGCTCACGGCCACCCATTGGCCTTAGGAAAACAGCGAACAGTGGGCGACATGCATGTAAGCGAGTGAATACAGGAGAATTATACCAAAGTCATTTCGAAATGCCACACTTCCTGGGGCAAACAGGTGGCGCTTTGACCATCACTGAATATTGCCATGTTGATGTCTTCAGGCAAGGACTATCATCGAACATGTGAAGTTTGAAACAGATCGGACATTGTATGCCTGAGTTACAACAACTTCCTGTTTCTTTCGTGGCGTTATTTGCATACATTAGCACTTAGCCAAGTGTTGCATAATTTAACGTGTTTCTAGCATGTTTGGTACTTCGTGGCATAATGAAATGTGAATCTGGTAGTGAATTACAGTGTAAAGCATGCCATTTCTTGTTGCCAGCAGGTGGCGCTATAGCTAACTGAATATTGTCATATAGAAGTCTTTAGGCCAGGACTCTTATCACACATGTGAAGTTTGGAGCAGATCGGATATTGTATGCTTGAGTTACAACAGCTTCATCATTCATGGCGAAACATCAGAATTTGTCAGTCCGCCACAGACACGCCCTTCAGCGAAAACTCAAGATCTTTCATATTTAACATCTCCAAGGCCTTAAGATTAGACTGGCCATATATGATGTGCTTCTGGTTTAATCTCTATGAGGAGTTAATCACAGTGTAAAACATGTCATTTCCTTTTGCCCCCAGGTGGCGCTATGACTGTAACTGAATATTGTCATATAGATGTCTTCAGGTCAGGACTCTAATAAAACATGTGAAGTCTGGGGCAGATCGGACATTGTATGCCCGAGTTACAACAACTTCCTGTTTCATGGCGAAACATCGAACTTTGCCAGGCTGCCACGGACACGCCTTTCAGTGAAAACTCTAGATCTTTGCAATTTAATGTCTCAAAGGCTTTTAGATTAGACTGACCAAATATGATGTTGATCTGATTAAAGCTCTAGGAGGAGTTCATTAAAGTACAACATGTGGAAATGGCAAAAACTGCCAAAATTTTGTAGAGAAAATTCAAAATATCTCACTTCCTGTTGGGTTTACAAACTTTGCACCCAAGGGCTTTTTTGTAGGTATTGGGCTGTTACATCTGTCTACCGAATTTCATAACTGTACGTGAAACGTAGCACGAAGGGCGCTTAATTGAAATTTTGTAGGTGGCGCTATCGAGCCATTTTGCCACACCTAATTCTGAAACCCATATCAGATGTAAATTTTCACCACTTCTGACACGTGTGCAAAGTTTCATGAGTTTTTGAGAACGTTTAGGCCCTCAAAAATGCGATTCATTTTGGAGAAGAAGAATAATTGGCTGAGCAATTCCAATAGGGTCTTCACACCATCGGTGCTCGGGCCCTAATAATAATAATAATAATAATAAACAGAGCAATTCCAATAGGGTCCTCACACCATTGGTGCTCGGGCCCTAAAAAAGAAACGGAGCAATTCCAATAGGGTCCTCACACCATCGGTGCTCGGGCCCTAATAATAATAAACTGAGCAATTCCAATAGGGTCCTCACACCATCGGTGCTCGGGCCCTAAATATTTTAGTTGAAATCTGATGGCTCCGTGAGGCCTCCATAGGGAGTTATTCGGAGCGCCAAAGTCATGTGATTTCAGCCGTTGGCAGTTTGACACGCGATCTGAATCATGATTCGATATTCTGATTCATTTGTGCTCCAAATCTTCCTGAAGCATTGTTTTGAAATCGGCCATAACTATATAAGTCGTTATTTTGTTTTTTTTTGGCGCACCAAAAATATTCTCGTTGCTTTATAATATTAATATTGAACCACTGTACTTACATGAACCGATTTAAATATGTTTTTAGTACCTTTATGGATCTTGAGAGAGGAAGTGTCATTGCTCCCTATGGAGGCCTCACGGAGCCATCAGATTTCAACTAAAATATCTTAATTTGGTTTTACGGGTGTGGAACGGCATGAGAGTAAGTAATAAATGACAGAATTTTCATTTTTGGGTGAACTAACCCTTTAAGGGCGCTGGAAACCAGGTTGCCATAAAGTAACACTCAAAATAATTATAAGAGCTTCTCTCACATGAGTGAAAGCTGAGTAAGGTGTACAGCACTACAAAGTGAAGACGAAAAGTGTGTTGGGCGCTGCCCCTTTAAGGACACTGATATGGTAGGCACATGTGATTTGCATTAAAAAAAAAGAGGTTGCATATAGAAAACCTTGAGAGAGAAAGCCATGTTGTTCTCATGTGTAACGGAGGGTATGAAGTCCACTGAAGGCGTGTGTAATGTTGAACCCATGTGCAGTTTTATTAACGATGATCCAAAAATACAAAATATAAACATGAACAAAGACTTGACTTGACTTGACTTGACTTGACTTGACTTGACTTGACTTGACTTGACTTGGGCTTGGCGTGGCGTGGCGTGGCGTGGCGTGAAACATAAACACAAGTTTGCTCTAATTTCTCCAGAATTTCTTCTTGTGTTTTCAGGAACTTTAAGAGGTTATCAAAGTGATTGTCTGGGGTGATGCCATTTGCTGGGTTGACCAAGAAAACAAGCCAGTCTCTTTTCATGATGTCAGGTAACTTGCTTTCTATTGATTTGATCACTAGAGGGTTGTTAATGGCTCCTGTGTTGCCAAGCTCTGTGAGGTCATCCAGGGCCTTCTCTATACATTGGATCAAGTCAATGACTTTTCTCGGCTGATTTGCTCTTAAAATGGGGATTTTTTCCAGATCTTCAATTATTTCCAAGGCAATTGTGGACTTATTTCCATACCTGTTCTCAAGCTCTCTGAATATGTCTTCAGCAGTGTTGTAGGTAGACAATCGGAGGTCTCTGCACATTCTGTCATCTATGCTGTCCAAGAGTTGGATCTTTTTACTTCAACTGAGCCAGTTGGCTCCCCCTGCTTTTGCAGACTTTCCCAGTCTCTCTTCCACCGATGGAAATTCCTTTTGAATCCACTGAACTTAGGTAAACTGGTTGGCTTTTCTCAGCGTTGGTTGTGATTGTGGAGCTGACATGGATATCTGGGGCACTCTTGCTTTGTCTCTTTCGTCCTCTGCTATTTTCGTATTCTGCTTTTCTGCTGCTGGAATCCACACCTCCCAAACTGCAAGGCTTGTGATTGCACCTTGAATTTTTCCCTTTGCATCATTCAGCTGGAACTCATAGCCATCTTTGTTTACAGCAATAGTAGGTATTGCAACAGCTTATCACAGGCTCTTTCTGCTTCTTGGATTGCTGTTTCAATCTCATCTCCCCCATATCTCGACCATAAGTTGGACAGGACGATTTTCCTGACCTCTTCCAATCTTACCTCGCATTCATGGATTGTCTTTTCTAAGTCAGCTTGCTGCTGCTTACCTAGTTCAGCCTCTTCACCATCTGCCATGTCAGCTTCAATGTCTGCCAGTAGACCAGCTCTATATTCTTCATTTGTGTTGCTGACATTCCTTACCTCAGAAAGGAGCTTCTTGAACTCATCTTGTAGATCACTTTTTGTCATATATTTCACTCCCCTGCTAAGGAAGTTTGCTTGCTTGGTGAATGCACTTTTGGCTAAGGTTCTCTCTTGCTTCAGCTTCTTCACTGCTTTCCCAAGAGCCTCCGAGCCATTGTGAGGTGATTTCAGATGCTTCCTCTTCTGCGTCGACAACTTTGAGACTTTTTTAGGCCTTTAATCCTCCTGTCTCCCTTGTCATGCTGGTTATCAACTGTCAAGTTTTTCAGATTTTCATTTCATTCATCTGCCCAAACTTGAAAATGGCTTTCAAAGCCTGAAGGATGCAAGAGGACAACTCATCGAACTTTACTGTTTTATTTACTTCTGTTTGCAGAGGTGTTGGCAGAGGTAACAGAAGAATTGCAGTACAGTAGTTGCATTAGATTGATAACCTTTAAAAAGGTAGATTCACAAAGAAAACAAAGCAAAATATGCATTAATATAAAGGAAGATATTTAAACTAACATTTAAAAATCAACACATTAACTATAATCAGCTAAATCAAATGCCTTGAAATAGGGCTGGGCGATGTATCGAATGCTTTTGTCACGCGCATTTCTTCAGTAAAGCCGGTTCCCTGATTACCGCTAAATCGCCATCACCTGCTTTCAAATGTAGCGGCATTTAATAGACAGAGCCGTAGATCACTGATAAGCCACGCAATATCGCGTTCAATATCGATATGTATCGCCGTCGATATTGAACACGATATTGCGTGGCTTATTGGCTCCAGAAGTTAAGCTGAATTGGAAAGTAATTCGATATGCGAGTCAAACTAAGCAGCCTGGGTCTATCCAAGAAGTGCTAGACAAGTATAGTGAAGTCTTTAAGAATGAGCTGGGTACTCTAAAGGACATTAAAGCTACTATTTCAGTGAAACCAGATGTTCCACCTAAGTTTTATAAAAGTCATCCTTTTCCCTTTGCTATGAAAGAATGCGTTGAGAAGGAAATTGATAGACTGGAAAAAGCCAACATTATATCTCCAGTAAAATACAGTGAGTGGGCTGCTCCAGTTGTTCCTGTATAAAAAAAAAGATTCCACGATTCGTTTATGCAGAGACTACAAGGTCACTGTTAATCAAGCTGCCAATACTGAAGTGTATCCCTTGTCACGAACTGAGGAAGTTTTAGCCACTCTGAGTGGAGGGAAGTTGTTTTCCAAGATTGACTTGGCACAGGCATATCAACAGGTCTTACTGGATGATGATTCTAAGAAGTATACAACAAACAAAACACACAAGGGATTATATGTGTATAATCATCTAGCTTTTGGCATCAGTTTAGCCCCTTCCATTTTTCAACGCATAATGGAAAATTTGATGAAAGTTCTGAAAGTGATTGTTTATTTGGACAATTTGTTGATCACAGGTCAAGATGAGAAAGAACATCTGACAAACATCTGCAAAGTCTTACAGCGTCTTCAAGACTCAGGGCTAAGAGTAAAGAAATGTAAGTGTGAGTGGGAACAAACACAAATTGAATACCTGGGTCATGTGATCGATGAAAAAGGGGTGTATCCAACAAAAGACAAGGTGAGAGCTATTCAAGATGCACCAGCACCTTCAAATGTGAAGGAACTGCAAACCTTTTTAGGCCTGGTAAATTATTATGAACGTTTTGTACCACATCAGAGCACAGTGTTGGCACCACTGTATAGACTGTTGAAAGAACAAGTTGTTTGGTGCTGGGGGAAAAAGAACAAGGTGCTTTCAACAGGTGTAAAAAACTGCTCCCCAGTGACAAAGTGTTAGTGCAAAGAAATATAAAAGAAATATTCACAGATTGCAAAAGAAGCTTTGAGTGTGATTTACGGAGTAAAAAAAATTCCATCAATATCTGTGGGGAAGATCCTTCAATTTGATAACTGATCATAGACCGTTAGTGACCCTGTTCGGTGAACATAAGCACTTCCCAATGATGGCTGCCGCTCACATTCAGCGGTGGGCTATCATTTTGTCAGCATATGATTACCACATAATTTATCACAAGGCAGAAAGTCATAGAAATGCAGATGGCTTGTTATGAATTCCTTTACCTGAAATTACAGATGTAGGAACAGAAGCCATATCAGCAAATATCAACACTCTTGTGACTAACCATCTACAAGAAGCTCCTCTAAATGCAGCACAGATTGCTAGAGTGACAAGAACAGATCAAGAACTTTCTAAAGTTTTCCTTTATGTCATGGAAGGTTGGCCAATTGAAGTGTCCAATGATTTGAAAGTGTTCTATGCAAAAAGAGATGAACTGTCAGTGGAACAGGGATGCATGCTATGGGGCATATGAGTGATTGTACCATTCCAATTTCGAAAATCATTGTTACATGAAATTCACTCAGGAGACCCTGGCATTGTTAAAATGAAAGCTAGAACAAAGAATGCCAAGTCACATCCCTCTTCATCTATGGGAATTCCCGGGTGAGTGTTGGAAAAGGTTGCATGTTGATTTCGCTGGTCCTTTCCTGAACAACATGTTCATGATCATTGTTCATACTTATTCTAAGTGGTTAGAAGTTTTACGTATGCCACAGATTACTTCTCAAGCTACAATTACCAGATTGAAGAGACTGTTTTCTGCATATGGATTACCTGAACAAATAGTGACTGACAATGCAACTACTTTCACTTCTGATGAATTCCAAAGATTTGTGAAGCAGAATGGTATTTTGCATACCAGAAGTGCTCCAAAACACTCAGCAACCAATGGACTAGCAGAAAAATATGTCCAGACATTTAAGATGGGTATGAAGAAATTGACTAATGAACAAATGTGCATTGATGATAAAATATCTTTTTTTCTATTGCGATATCGCACAACTCCTAATTGTACCACAGGCCAGTCACCATCAGATTTATTTTTACACATACGCACCAGGTTGGATTTCCTGAAACCAAACATTCATGAAACTGTTCACAGAAAACAGTACTTACAGAAAAATCAACATGACTATCGGGCAAGAGAGAGATCCTTTGCTGTGGATGATTCTGTTTTTCTGCGAAGTACGGTGGGAGGAGATCCAAAGTGGCTATCTGGAGTGATTACACAACAGACAGGACCTGTTACGTACAAGGTACGTGATCCGATATCGGACACTGAGTATAGACAGCATGGTGATCAACTGAGATCACACAGTTCTTCCTCAGAGACTTTAATGCCACAGAACGAAAAAGAGACCGATCAATACGCTGAACCCAATGATCAAGATTCTGGGTTTGCTGGAACATCAGCAGGTATATGTGAGTCTGAAGTACCATTTGAACCAACAGAACCCCTGGTTTCAAGTCCAGTGGGACTGCGTTGCTCTAAACGGACTACTAAATTACCACAGCATGTGGTGTATTGGCTTTAATGGGGAAGGTAATAATGTGGTGTATTGGGATAATGTGTATACGTGTATAAAGTGCATTCATTGGTTCATCTGCCTAGGAGATGGTCACGTGATGTGATTTGCATCTGGTGATGTGATGTATGCTTCATGTGACCTGAATGTAAGTAAAAGCATGCTTAGTAGCATTTGGTTGTTTGCCTCGTGAATACATGACAAGTATGATGCTTTTACAGATCACATTTTCAAGTAAAATGGTAATAGTTTTTTCTTTTCATGCCATGAAAATAAGAGCATTTGTTATACATAAGCAAATTTAAAAGCTGTTAAAAAGTTGGTCATATTCCCTATATTCACTGTAAAGCTAAGATTCTAAGTTTTAAATGACACCCCCTCTTTTGCCTGTTCAAACAGGTGGCAATAATTCTTTTACATATACAAAGGTGGTGCACTCATATTACTTATGAATAATAGAAATTGCAAAAGGCATATGATGGAATAAGAGCCAAAGTCGTTGTGTCACTGCATTTGCCAAGCTCCGGTTGCTATTGATGGAGTATTTTATCCATCCTATGGAAAACAATTGTAGAATTTGTTTGCTTACTCTAAAAGCTAGAAGTGTTGTGATGCCTCTTGGCCTATTTAACTGTAAGGGTCAAACAAGTTTACTTGGCCACTGAGCATATTTCATTAGTAATTTTCCACCAGACAGCAGGTGGCTGCGAAATGAACAAGACTATCATTACTATCATTAAAGGGTATCACGTGAAGGCCTCTTGCCTCTGGGAAGTGTTGACTGTTTACAATGTTGATACAATGTTTCATTTGGCCAATGGGAAAAGGGTTGACCATCAATTGGCAGAAGGCCATAAGAAATTAAGTCAAAAGATGTACAGTAGCTGGAAGCTGGTCAACCTTTTGAAAATTCTCTTACATAAGCAACACCTGCAATTATATTAGTGAAGTGTCTATGGCAGAAAGGTCGGGGAGTACATGGGAAGGAGGTGTGGGAGAAGAGCACCCGTAGATGATATCATGGAAAATAACTGTTAGGGTGAATATTACCAGCCAATGATATTACTTTGGTATATTTTAAGAGATAAGAAAAAGCCAATGATATTAATTTGGTGTGTTTTTAAGAGATAAGAAAAATGTATAAAACTGTGCCCCGGCTAAGGGAGCCTCAGATGCGGAGCTGGCATCTCACTTTGTTGCTTGACAATAAAGTTAAATACTTCTGAGACCTGGAACTTCGACTCTGCGAGTTTTTCTGAGACCTGAAACTTAGACTCTGCGAGTTTTTCTTCGAGACCAGATCTGAAGGGACAAAGAAACATCAAATCTGCCACAACATAATTGGCGGGCCTTGAGCCAGGAGCCAGGAAGAGGTCGGGGTGGAACTGCGGTGGGTGTGCTGGCATGAGGCTTCACAAAACAAAGGCGCTATACAAATAAGGTAAGCAATTTTGCTTATATTTGTTTTGTGTGGCCCCTTGTGAGCTAATGCCTGCGTAGTGACTGCCTAAGACTTCACCAAAACGAACCAAATTTAAATTGAAATGAATAAAATTTAAATTGAAATGAATAAAATTTAAATTGAAATGAATCAAATTTAAATTAGGTGATTGAAATAATTGATTGAATTGATTCAAATTAAAGGAGACGTAACTTCCAGGTCCCAGGGGTAGCGCATGCGTGTATATAAGTGTTGTTCGTCTAAATGTTTAACGCATGAGGTGCGTTCGTCTAAATACGCATGAAGTGCGTTTGTCTAAGTGTTTAACGCTTGAGGTGCGTTCGTCTAAATACGCATGAAGTGCGTTCGTCTAAATGTTTAACGCATGAGGTGCGTTCGTCTAAATACGCATGAAGTGCGTTCGTCTAAGTGTTTAACGCATGAGGTCCGTTCGTCTAAATACGCATGAAGTGCGTTCGTCTAAGTGTTTAACGCATGAGGTGCATTCGTCTAAATACGCATGAAGTGCGTCCGTCTAAATGTTTAACGCATGAGGTGCGTTCGTCTAAATACGCATGAAGTGCGTTTTTCGTCTGCCTGAGTGGGGCACATAAATGTTATATGTCTGTATGTGAAATACGTCTGTATGTGTGAAAAGTGCTGAGTTGTGTGATCACGATTGTCTGTGTGATAGCCAGAGCGGACTGGAGGACCCAGCGCTGAGCGGGGGCTCCGAGCTGACTGCCAGATAGACGGGAACTGTTAGTTGTAAATAAAAAAGGCCTTGAGAAGGGAGGGCGATTTGATAAAAAAGTGACTGAGATATATAATATTGTGTATAGAGGAACTGCCTCTTTGGTAACACTTTAGAATACTGATCCTTCATTAATGAATAACTACACAGGAACAAATGAGTAATGCATTATTAACACTCTAGTAACTACTATTAACGGTAACACTTTATAATAACTGCACACTATGAAGCATTGGTTAAGCATTAGTTAATAGTTAATTAATCACTTATAAAGCATTAATAGACATTAGTAAGTCGTTTATAAATACAGCTATAATTGCTTTATTCTTGATTTATAAGCATATCTATAATGTGTTTAATAATTGTATTTTCATACTTTATTAATTATCAATTTATCATTTCTAAATTAAGTATTACATTATTTACAAACCAATTGTTTACAAGTTGTCAGTAGTTCATTTAGGAAGTGTAAGTAAATGATTAATAAACTATTTAAACATTCATTTATACATCTTATTATTTAGACACATAGTAATAGTTAGTTAGTGTGTTAGTAAATGTTTTATTAACACATATTCCTACTGTAATTCATGATTAATTCAGATAATTATAAAACATTTAGAAGCAGTCAGTTAACTATTTTTGTGAGCTCATCTAAAGTGTATGTTTATGCTTTGTAAAGCTTTTATAAATGAGATTTAAAGGTTCAGTGATCTTCTGCACTGCTGTTCTCTAATGTTTTAAAGTTAGTACTGAGGTAGTTTTGACACTGGGAATATGTATTAATAAAACATTTAATAACACACTAAGTAACTAATACTACATGTCTAAATAATAAGATGCATAAATGTACATTTAAATATTTTATTAATCATTTACTTACGCTTCCTAAATGATCTTATGAACCACTGACAACTCCTAAATAACTGGTTTGTGAATAATGTAATACATAATTTAGAAATGATAAATTGATCATTAATAAAGTATGAAAATACAATTATTAAACGCATTATAGATATGCTTATAAATCAATAACAAAACATTTATATCTGTATTTATAAACGGCTTACTAATGTCTATTAATGTTTTATAAATGATGAATTGACTATTTACTAATGCTTAACTAATGCTTCATAGCGTGAGTTATTCTAAAGTGTTACCCTATTAACTAACAAGTAAATCTGATGAATGAATTAGTAAGTAATAGTGCTCAGTTGAAGGTGGTAGTTCACTATTAGTTAATCAGTAACTACTTGTTATGACAGAGACACCGGAGGCAGAGATGAAAGCAATATTACAGTTTATTGAAATGATCAGCAGAGAAACAGGTGAGTTGATTGGTGAATGCGAAGATCTTGAAGGTGAATGAGAGGTAATACTGTCCTTTTCTTTATGATGCAGATGAAACTGGAGGGAGACGCTGGAGCTGGCAGACGAACACACTCACACACAGGCAGGTAAGCACACGAGGAGATCCGAAGACGATGGAGACGAAGGAGACAATGGAGACAGGTAAGTATCACTTTGGAGTCCTTGAAGGTAAGCGTACAACAGGTTGTAACACAAACGAGACCGGACGATGAGTGTGTGTGAGTGTGTGGTATTTAACTGTGTGCTGATGACTGCGGTGATGATGTGCAGGTGGCGGTGATTAGTAGACTGGTGATTGAGTGCGTGGATACGGGAGTGAGGTGGAACCTGACGTGTCAGGGAACTGTATCAGAATGGCATGTCGATATTGTTTTCGGTACATAGTCAAGCATAAAACACTTTATGAGTTAATATCGTACAGAATACGGGCCGATTTGACCAATCATATGAATGTTTTGGTGCTGCATACAAACATGTGCCATAAACCACCACACAAAAACTCAAAAAGGAGATATCAAGCCAAAATATCGCTCTCCGCTAAAATAAAGTTTGTTAACTGGTAGACTACAACTCACCTCCCAATAGCAGCACTTTTCTCCGGTTCTTTCAGGATCACGTAGGCCATTAGATTAGCTGGTTGTCGTCGCCATCACAGTCAGGCTGCGATGTCACTTGATTGAACTGGTCAGAATCCCCAAGATCGAGCGATGTATTGCGCTTTCAGTGTTTTATTAAATAAATTATACATTGCAACAATATACTTCCCCTGAGTGACTGAGCGAGGGGATTCAGACGACAACCATGACGTCAGCAGCTCTGATTGGCTGAAGGCAGTGAACAACAAAATCTGATTGGTCACAGACCAAGTTGAAGAGACATTTGAATTCCGATAAGTTTAACCACTCGACATATTTTTTTGCATTATTTGTGCTGCTGGTGTGTTGTTTAATATAGATTTGTGTGTACGATTGTAAAATGATTCTGCCAGTGTAAACTTAATAAACATTTACACATATTTGGAAATTGTATAGGCTACACTGCATATACTAAATGGGCTTGTAATGCATTAGTCATACTGAAATAAATAGCACAAGTAATATAATGAATTCCAAGGATGAAGAAGTAAACTTAAAAAATATACTCAAATTTAACTTTAGATACACTACAACTTCAGGATATTAAATAATGTATTTTTTAAATATACTTTCAGTGCATTGTTACAATTATCATTTTCAGCACACAGTTAAAATATACCTCAAATATATTTTTATAAAGTGCATATAAATACACTTTTAAAAAATAAACTGAACTTACACTTCAAGTATATTTATCTAAAATATATTTTTTAGAAAATATACTAAAGTACAATTATTTTAAAGTGTGTTAAAAGTTGTATTGTGAAAATATGATACTAATATACTTTTTATATATTTAATGATAGTACATTTTTTGTTAGTATATTTGCAGTGTACTATAGAAAAAGAGAATATATTTAAAATACAATAAAGTATACTTTTTTTCACTAGGGTAATTAATGCTTTTAAGTAGGGATGCACCAATACCATTTTTTAAGGACAGTGTCACGGTTCGCAGATGCATTGTTTCCTTCTTGTTGCGTGCTCTGTGTTGTGATAGCGGTGGGTGTGTTTGTGGATGTGTGTGTGTGAGTGTGTTTGTGGGTGTGTCCAGGCCACGTGGCTCATCAGTGGATCCAGCTGCCACTCATCATCTCACCACCTGCTGCTCATTCACTCACCCTTTATATACTCACCTCATTCTCATCTCCTTTGTCAGATCATTGTTTGGTGTCCTGTGTTGTGGTTGTTTCGTCTGTTCCTGACCGGAGTTCCCGTGTATTCGTCTTCAGTTCCAGTTTGGTTGTCTTCGTGTTCTCGTTCATCGTCTGGACCTTGGATTATACTCAACACTTCACCTCTCCTCACCACCACGCACCTACAGCCGATCATCTCAGTCCCTGCGCTATCGGAAGCCTGCACAGACCATTGACTGTTCCTTTCTGTCTGCTTGTTCTTCAATAAACGTCATAACTTGCATTTGCTTCCTGTGATCAATCATGACAGAACGATCTGACCAAAGAACGGAAGCAGCAAGCCCCCAGCAGACCGCCCTAGAGGAGTTCATCAACAGCAGCGTTCATCGTATGGAGTCTCAAGAAAGGAATTTGAACGAAACAGGGCGAGCTGTGCAGGCTTTAGTGGCGCAGGTGTCCGAGCTCATCCAGCAGTTCCAGCTTCTTCGTGGTCCCGCTGCGCCGCCCACACCGGCCGTCCTCCCACCCACACCAGAGAATGCCGCCAGTCCTGAACCTCGTCTTCCGGTGCCCGAAGCCTACACAGGTGAACCTAATTTTTGTAGAGCATTCCTGACTCGTTGTACTATGCATTTTGCTCTACAGCCCCGCACCTTTAATACGGAACAGAGTAAGGTGGCATTTGTGCTCACTCTCCTTACGGGGAAGGCTTCTCTCTGGGGGACGGCGGTGTGGGAGAACCAAGACCCATGCTGCGCCTCGTTCCAGTCACTCTCCGCGGAAATGAAGAGAGTATTCGACCGGTCGGTCGCTGGGAGAGAAGCCGCCAGGCAGTTGGCGGAACTACGGCAGGGAGAGAAGTCGGTGTCTGACTATTCCATCGAATTTCGTACGTTAGCGGCTGAGTGTCACTGGAACGAGGAGGCGCAGTGGGACATGTTCCTGCATGGGCTGGCTGACCGTGTTCAGAGGGAGATCTACGCGCTGGACCTCCCGACTACATTTAATGGACTCATTGACCTCACACTCAGGGTGGACGCTCGGCTGACCAGGGTTGAGCGAAGGAGTCCAGCCCAAAGGAGCGGGGAGGTTACACGGTCCAGCAGCGGGAACACGGTCAGCCCCATTAAAGATTGTGAGCCCATGCAGGTGGGTCGAGCTCGGCTTTCCCGGGAGGAGCGGGAGAGGCGGAGATACCAAGGACTGTGTCTGTACTGTGGAGGAGCCGGCCATTTCGCTTACAACTGTCCGTTAAAAGGGCAAGCCCGGCAGTAAGTCTGAGGTTACTGTCAGGTGGGATCTCTGCTGGAAAGTCCTCAACCACATCCACCCTCCTCCCGGTGAGACTGAGATGGTCGAATCACCTTCACGACTGCAGTGCACTTCTGGATTCCGGTGCTGAAGGTAACTTTTTGGACAAATCTCTCGCCATAGAACTTCACATTCCCTTCAAACCTCTCACCAACAGAATCGCCGTGCATGCACTCAATGGACAGAGCCTCCCCACCATATCTTACAGCACCGAAGATGTCACTCTGCTCACCGCCGGAAATCACATTGAACAGACTTCCTTTCTCATTTTTGATTCCCCTCACACCCCCATCGTCCTGGGTCACCCCTGACTCACTAGACACAACCCTCGGGTAGACTGGATCCAGAACTCCGTGGTGGCCTGGAGCGAGGAGTGTCATAAGTCTTGTCTTGTCTCGGCCTGTTCGTCCGTCTCTGTTTCTGTTTTACAGGAGGAGGCAATGGATCTGTCTAACGTGCCTGTCGAGTACCATGACCTGAAGGAGGTGTTCAGTAAGTCTAGGGCTGCTTCTCTTCCTCCGCATCGTCCCTACGACTGTGCTATAGACCTAGTGCCAGGGAAGTCTCCGCCTAAAGGCAAGTTGTATTCACTTTCAGTTCCTGAAAGGGAGGCTATGTAGAAATATATTTCTGATTCACTAGCAGCCGGGTTCATTCGCCCTTCCTCTTCTCCAGCGGGGGCGGGTTGAACAACATTACGGTAAAGAATACCTATCCTTTGCCGTTAATGTCTTCAGCCTTCGAGAGGTTGCAGGGAGCATCCATTTTCACAAAATTGGATTTAAGAAATGCCTATCATTTGGTTCGCATCAGGGAGGGGGATGAATGGAAGACCGCTTTTAACACCCCCAGGGGGCACTTTGAATACTTGGTTATGCCGTTTGGGCTTTCCAACTTCCCAGCGGTCTTCCAGGCACTCGTCAATGACGTGCTGAGAGATATGGTCGATCAGTTCATATATGTCAGTGCATATAGGTGCAGTGTTATCCCAGCGTTCTTCCGCAGATGATAAGATGCACCCGTGCGCATTTTTTTTCCCATCGATTATCTTCCGCCGAACGTAACTACGACATTGGTAATAGGGAGTTGCTGGCAGTCAAGTTGGCCTTGGAAGAATGGCGCCACTGGTTGGAGGGTTCAGGGGTGCCTTTTATTGTATGGACCGACCATAAGAATTTAGAATATATCAGAACTGCCAAAAGATTGAAGTCCAGGCAGGCTCGGTGGGCACTTTTTTTCGGACGTTTTGACTTTACTCTCTCGTACCGCCCGGGTTCTAAGAACATCAAACCCGACTCTTTGTCTCGTATTTTTGATCGTTCCGAATGCCCGTCTACTCCCGAGTGCATTTTACCTGAGACATTAGTGGTCTCCACACTCACATGGGAGGTCGAATCGAGAGTCAAGTTGGCTCTAGAAGGGGTAACGTCTCTGCCCGAGTGTCCACCAAACCGCTTATTTGTGCCGGAGGGATTACGGTCCATGGTCATCCAGTGGGGTCATTGTTCCAACGTAGCGTGTCATCCAGGAGTCAGTCGAACTAAATTTTTAGTCAAGCAACGATTCTGGTGGCCTCTCATGGCTCGGGACGTCCGCGATTTTGTGTTGGCTTGCTCAGTCTGTGCCGTTGGTAAAACTTCCAATCGTTCCCCAGATGGGTTGCTTCAACCGCTGTCAGTCCCTTCGAGACCCTGGTCCCACATTTCGCTAGATTTTATCACCGCCCTCCCACCCTCCCAAGGGTACACGGTCGTTTTTGACCGTAGTGGACCGGTTCTCGAAGGCGGCTCATTTCATCCCCTTGCCCAAAATACCATCAGCCAAGGAGACAGTGGTTACAGTCATTGACCACGTCTTTCGGCTTCATGGCCTCCCGATGGATGTGGTTTCTGACAGGGGTCCCCAGTTCGTGTCCAGATTTTGGCAGGAGTTTTGTAGATTGCTGGGGGCGACTGTTAGTTTATCCTCAGGGTTCCACCCCCAGAGCAATGGTCAGACTGAGAGAGCCAATCAAGATTTGGAGCGAACGTTGCGATGTTTATTCTCTAAGAATCCTTCCTCCTGGAGTCAGCAACTTTCGATGGTGGAGTACGTACACAATACTTTACCAGTGTCATCCACGGGCCTATCTCCGTTTGAGTGTAGCGTAGGTTACCAGCCACCTATTTTTCCTAGCCTGGAATCCGAAGTCGCGGCCCCCTCTGCTCACTCCTTTGTCCAGAGGTGTCATCGCACTTGGACGAGAGCCCGAGAGACTCTTCTCCAAGTGAGGGAGCGCACCAAGGCCAAGGCCGATAGCCACCGGTCAAGGCCTCCCGTATACGTCGTTGGTCAAAAAGTGTGGCTTTCAACCAAGAATATTCCTCTCCGATCCGTCTCTAACAAGTTTGCCCCCAAATTTATTGATCCGTTTACTGTCACCAAGATCATTAGTCCGGTGGCAGTCCGCCTCAAACTTCCTCCAGCGTACAGGAGAATTCATCCTGTCTTCCATGTATCCAAAGTCAAACCTGTTTTTCACTCCGTTATTAATCCGCCAGTTCCGGTTCCCCCACCGCCGCGATTCGTAGACGGGGAACCAGCTTATTCGGTCAACCGTATTCTGGACTCAAGCCGGAGGGGACGCGGATTTCAGTACTTGGTGGACTGGGAAGGTTACGGTCCGGAGGAGAGGGGTTGGGTTTCTGCCAGAGACATTCTGGATCACACCCTTATCGATGATTACAATCGACAGGTAAGGGGGTCGGGGAACGCCAGGAGGCGTCCCTAGGAGGAGGGGTACTGTCACGGTTCACAGATACATTGTTTCCTTCTTGTCGCGTGCTCTGTGTTGTGACAGCGGTGGGTGTGTTTGTGGATGTGTGTGTGTGAGTGTGTTTGTGGGTGTGTCCAGGCCACGCGGCTCATCAGTGGATCCAGCTGCCACTCATCATCTCACCACCTGCTGCTCATTCACTCACCCTTTATATACTCACCTCATTCTCATCTCCTTTGTCAGATCGTTGTTTGGTGTCCTGTGTTGTGGTTGTTTCGTCTGTTCCTGACCGGAGTTCCCGTGTATTCGTCTTCAGTTCCAGTTTGGTTGTCTTTGTGTTCTCGTTCATCGTCTGGACCTTGGATTATACTCAACACTTCACCTCTCCTCACCACCACGCACCTACAGCCGATCATCTCAGTCCCTACGCCATCGGAAGCCTGCACAGACCATTGACTGTTCCTTTCTGTCTGCTTGTTCTTCAATAAACGTCATAACTTGCATTTGCTTCCTGTGATCAATCATGACAGACAGAGTACGAGTACCGATACTTTTTTTCTGGTACTCGCCGATATCGATACTGATGCCTATACATTTATTAATTTCTTCTTTTTTTTTGTGATGTTGCAGTTTTCCAAGCACAACACAGTGAGACTAATGAATGTAGGACAGCTTCTATATTATTACTCCAATGAAAAAGTAATAATTTTTATGTGCTTGTCACAAACTTAAAGCACAAATTTCACAATGTCCAATAACCTTCAAATGGCATAATTATTAAAGTCATAATAAAAAATAATAATAATAAAAATCAAGTCTTTTTTAACCTGCCTTTCAAAAAGTGCTAAACAAATATTACAGAACATATGTTTATAACATAACACTGTAAACCAATGTAAACACAACCCTTTCCTATTTTCACTGTGAAGCTGCTTTGAAACAATCTGTATTGTGAAAAGCATTATAAATGAAGATGACTTGACTTGATCTCTCCATCTGAAAGATCTTCATTTGAGTTCTGAAGATGAATGAATGTCTTACAGGTTTGGAACGACACGAGGGTGAGTAATTAATGACAGAATTTTCATTAGCCCTTTCAAGTAGCCCTTTAAATGGAATGAAGAAAACACATGCAAATAGAAAAAACACCAGCAAATAAAGAAAACATCTTCATCAGTTTGACAACACATGCGCTGCAAAAGTCCACAACACTTACAAATAGTGAAACGTGCTGCAAAAGTCCACAACACTTACAAATAGACAAACGCGCTGCAAAAGTCCACAACACTTACAAATAGACAAACGCGCTGCAAAAGTCCACAACACTTACAAATAGTGAAATGTGCTGCAAAAGTCCACAACACTTAAAAATAGACAAACGTGCTGCAAATAGCACATACCAGGCCCATGCAGTGATCTCAAGCCCTTCTGTGATGATCTGAATGATGATGAGGATAATGATGATGATTAGGCTACTTTATAATTAAAATTAATAATTTAATTTGCCCCACAATAATTTATAGCGCATCACGCATAACCAACACGCTGTAATAAGATTAGCTAACTCCTCATTTTTAAAAAACAACTTGTAACACCTACATCCCTTCTAATTTTTTCAATACTTATGGGCGACAAGAGAAATATCAAGAAATACATTAAGGTTAAATAGTGTTAACAGAACATGTTGAAGTAGAGCTCTCATCGCTGAGTTTTTACTTTCACTTTCTGCAGTGAATAATTGACTGGGATTTGAGACATAAAATCAAGTAAATTATTTAAAAATATATATTATTTATTATTAATAATTTATTTATTAATAATATTTTTTAACGCAAAATAATATCCCCCAAATCGTTTGTCCTGGCGCCGGGACTGGCACCAGGACAAACCAGGACTTTTTTTTTTTTAATCACCTCAATTTTTTGATTGATAACATTAGATTTCATATGTTGCCTATTAAGAAGTAATGTTAATAATGTACATTAATCATGTTATTGTCAGGCTTTTGGAAGGAGCGAGGACTCAATATGCAGGGAAGAGGGCTTTTATTAATAATAAAATGAAACAAAACAACAAAAACTACCCCGAGGGGGAAAACAGACTAGACAAAAAACTTGACTTGGACTTGACTTGACTTAACTGACTTGACTTGGAGGAAAAACATGAGGGAATAAACGACGACGAACCAGCACAGGACTGCAAACACAAGGAGAATAAATAGGAGAGCAAACAAGGCAGGTAACGAGGGAGGACAGGTGGGGCAAATCAACCAATAATCAGGTAACAAGATGGGCGGGGTCAAGACAATAGACATGAGAGCACATGGCACAAAGAAACACATGACAAGCCATGTGCTCACTCCAAACAAAACAAAGACACAAGCACATGGCCAATGAAGACAAATCACAAGCCATGTGCTTACACAAGACGAGACATGAACACGTGACTATGAAAACTCATAAGCCACGTGTTCACACAAAACAAGACAACATGAGAGCACGCAGCCCGTGAACACAGACTGCGTGCTACACAACAAAAGACAAAAACACAACATGAAAGCACGCGGCAGGTGGAAAAACCGCGTGCTACACAAAACATGAGACAAGAGCGCACGGCAAGTGAAAGTACACACAACCCGTGCGCTCACAATAAAGACAGGACTGGGAGCGCGAGTGTCCGAATCCCGACACGAAACCGAAACCAAACTAGACACGAGTGCCGGGATCCGAACACCACGTTCCCAACATGAAACAAGGCACGCAGACAAGAGAGCGCACGGTGACGAGAACACTCGAGACCGTACGCTCACACAAAAACACGACAAGAACGGGAGTGTCAGAGCTCTGTCACAAAACCAAGAAATAAACTAGACCGAAGTGACAGAACCCTGACACTACCCCCCCCTCTAAAGGGACGCCACCTGGCGTCCCTACAAGGGACACAAGACAAAAACAAACAAGACAACACAACAGAACATCAATACTCAAAGACGAAGAGGGGAGGGAGGAAGGGTTGCCAAGTCAGCCAGCAAAACACCCAGACAGCTTGGGTGGCGCCGGCAAGGCAAGGCGCTTGACTGGCGCCGGCAGGGCAAGGCGCTGGGGAGGCGCCGGCAGGGCAGACGGCTCAACTGGCCCCGGCAGGGCAAGGCGCTTGGGTGGCGCCGGCAGGGCAAGGTGCTTGGGTGGCGCCGGCAGGGCAAGGCGCTTGGGCGGCACAAGAATGGCCTCTGGGGCTGGAGCTGACTCACGGGCTGGAGCGGGCTCAGGAGCGGACTCACGGGCTGGAGCGGGCTCTGGAGCGGACTCACGGGCTGGAGCGGGCTCTGGAGCGGACTCACGGGCTGAAGCGGGCTCTGGAGCGGACTCACGGGCTGGAGCGGGCTCTGGGAAGGCCTCCGGGCCTAGAGGGATGGAGGAAGGCTTCTTCCTCCTCTTCCTCCTCTTGTGAGGGTGAGGCAGTGGCACTGTGCCTACCTCCCCTGTGGGCGCTGCAGCTTCTTTGGTCGGCTCTGGGGTGGCCTCCGGGCCTGCAGCGGACTCTGGGGAGGTTTCTGGGCCTACAGCAAGTACTGGGGTGGCCTCCGGGCCTACAGCGGGTTCTGGAGAGGCCTCCTGGCCTACAGCGGGCTCTGGGATCACCAGACTTTCCGAGTCGGAGGAAGCCTTCCTTCTCCTCCTCCGCTTATGTCGGTGAGGCACTGGTGTGGAGATAGCTGCCTCTGAGGAAATAGCAGCATTAACGACCGCCTCTGGGGAGACTGCAGCATTCTTTCCCGGGCAAACAAGAAACTCCACAAAAGCCTCAAAGGTCAGGTGGTCCAGCCCTCTCATCCTCCACCAGTTGAGGGGCTCGTCAAGGGCATAATTAAATAGGTCCTTGAGAGCCGCGTCATTAAATCCCAGTCCCTCTGCAACACTGTGGAATTCCAGTGCAAACCTCCTCAAGTCATTCCCCCGTTGACGCAGGGAGCTCAAAGCTTTGAATCGGAGAATGTTGTCATAAAGAGGGCTGGAGAGGGTGGAAGCTGGTGGATGACACAAGCCCTTCTTCTGCTGAGTCCTCATTTGGCTGGTTCGTTCTGTCAGGCTTTTGGAAGGAGCGAGGACTCAATATGCAGGGAAGAGGGCTTTTATTAATAATAAAATGAAACAAAACAACAAAAACTACCCCGAGGGGGAAAACAGACTAGACAAAAAACTTGACTTGGACTTGACTTGACTTAACTGACTTGACTTGGAGGAAAAACATGAGGGAATAAACGACGACGAACCAGCACAGGACTGCAAACACAAGGAGAATAAATAGGAGAGCAAAC
The DNA here is from genome assembly GCF_018812025.1 of Megalobrama amblycephala. Classification (NCBI taxonomy): domain Eukaryota; kingdom Metazoa; phylum Chordata; class Actinopteri; order Cypriniformes; family Xenocyprididae; genus Megalobrama; species Megalobrama amblycephala. Next base: position 2,744,018 of record NC_063044.1, on the reverse strand, counting down.
AAGGCAGGTAACGAGGGAGGACAGGTGGGGCAAATCAACCAATAATCAGGTAACAAGATGGGCGGGGTCAAGACAATAGACATGAGAGCACATGGCACAAAGAAACACATGACAAGCCATGTGCTCACACCAAACAAAACAAAGACACAAGCACATGGCCAATGAAGACAAATCACAAGCCATGTGCTTACACAAGACGAGACATGAACACGTGACTATGAAAACTCATAAGCCACGTGTTCACACAAAACAAGACAACATGAGAGCACGCAGCCCGTGAACACAGACTGCGTGTGTTACCGTCCTCAGATCTAGGGGATACCTGAGACGGCGGCAAATGATATACAGGCAGTGTGCACTCTGGATCGGTGCATAAACTGTAAAAATATGAGAAGACAAAAGTTATGTCTTTCCACGGCGGCAGTCAGTTTATTACTGCAATAGTTTCTTTCTTTTAATTCATTTCACTTCTGAAAAAGATTCAATGTTTCAAAACTTTAACACTCAAAGTGCATTTGATGGAATACAATGAAACAAACAAATCCATTAATACACTAGATAAACATATTCAAAATACACCTTTGTACAAATATGTATATTTGTATGTTAACACATAAGTTTATATACAGGTATGCATTATGTGCATTTAGAATCTTACATAGATTTATAATAATAATCATATACTTTACAATAATGAAAACACTTTAGATGTCATTATATATTAGTTTGATAGAATTAGTCTTATTCTTTTTAACTCATGCACATGCAGACACTGAAAAAATACATGTGCTGAACACTCAAAATGGCGATACAAACGAGAATACAACATGCACTAAGAAATGTAATTTTAAAACGTTTCTAAAACGATAATATATCTGACATGAACTCAATATCTTAGTCTAATAAACATTTTTCTAATGTCAATCAACATAAACCAGGCATGAAACATGAATAAACTTGCTCTTTAGCCGTTTTTATAATTCGTTGTGAATTAAAACACTTTTTTAGATTAAATACACTTCATAACTCGCTTAAACTCTTTGCATCACCCCTGTCGATTCACACAAGTACAATGAAATTAATCCGTTTTTAATAAAATATACTCGATACCTGTAAAAACATGAGAAGACAAAAGTTATGTCTTTCCACGGCGGCAGTCAGTTTATTACTAAGCGCTCCGAACAGGGGGAAGTAAATCTCTCGCATTATTCATGTGTGCGTAATGCGCCATCTAGAGGTATGGCGGTGTAGTGCCACAAAGATGTTTAACCTTAACTCAAATGTTATCATTTTGTAAAGAAGAAAAGAGAAAAAAAAGAAAGAAAAGGAAAACATAAGGAAATGTATACCCATACTAATGGGGGGGAATCAACTTATAAAGTACATTTTATCATTCCATTACACGTGCTACACAACAAAAGACAAAAACACAACATGAAAGCACGCGGCAGGTGGAAAAACCGCGTGCACAACCCATGCGCTCACAATAAAGACAGGACTGGGAGCGCGAGTGTCCGAATCCCGACACGAAACCGAAACCAAACTAGACACGAGTGCCGGGATCCGAACACCACGCTCCCAACATGAAACAAGGCACGCAGACAAGAGAGCGCACGGCCCCGAGAACACTCGAGACCGTACGCTCACACAAAAACACGATAAGAACGGGAGTGTCAGAGCTCTGTCACAAAACCAAGAAATAAACTAGACCGAAGTGACAGAACCCTGACAGTTATGGTATGATTTGTTTATTAAGGTTAAGTTGTACAGTCAGACACATAAGCATTACTTTAATAAGAGATAAGAGAGATATATTTAATACATATTTGATCAAAATATAGTACCTATGTGAATAAAATAAACAACTATTTGTTATGCTTAACCAATTTAAATAATTGCATCATGCAATACTATAGAATTAACAATAGACTATATAAAAACGGAATAAATAAATACATAAATATATTTACTTACCAATAATAAAAATGTTGTTAAGTGTTTTACTGAAATAAGAAATGCATCTGTTCACACTGATTTCAATAGCAGATATCTTATTATAATGTCCATTGGTATCAATCTTAATATTTTTATGAAAACATGTTTTAAGTTATGATATACCACCACTGGCACGCCATCGGGACTGTGGTCATCGTGGCCCCGAGGGGTGTGGCTCCCGCTGCGGCAGGCGTCCCTTATTTTTCTGTATTGAAGGTGGCAACTGTCTAGCATCTATAAACCTTCAGCACTTCAACAGTTTACTCTACATTAGTTCAACAAATGTGATTTTAACACAAGGAACCATGTTTTTGGTTATCAATACTCACATTTGAAAGCATCCGCGCCACTTTTCTCCTCCGTGTTCGATTATGACGTATCCTCTCCTGTGGCCTCCTGGGATAGAAAAGTATCCATCAAGGAACACTTCAGAATCTGGGCGGAAGCAGTAGCAGAGATTGAATATAATAGGGAGATGGCCTGAGGGTCTGTATCTCTTACCTTTGGAGAAAGCGTAACGGCTAACTTAATCACGTGCGGCACATCTCAGCCTATCGTGTAATGGCAGTGACATCAGTCGCAAAATTCCCTAGTCTGCCTTCTCTTAAAAAAAAAATACATTTTTATCAAGCTATAGTTCCCAACGAATCCCAAGTATTGTTTAGTGTAAAACATGCTGAAGATTAGCAAACAGGCTGTCGATTAATTAAATGATTAGCTATTTCCCCACAAAAGCTGTTTAATCAGCATAGTGAAGCCTCTCATCCATTGGCATCCATTCAAAAAACAGCCTCTGGTCTCCTTCCCTGCGTACCGCCAGGGGCGGAGTGTTAGCATTAGCTGTTACGCTTTTTTGGCTAAAGGTTGCAGGCTTGCCTTCCACTGGCTTTTGCAATAGGCCATCAGGGAACTTCTCACCTACTTTTTTGTGAATACTGAGGTTTCGGACATACTTATTCGCACACCTACTGCTTTTCGCCTACTATATAGTAGAGAAGTAGGTGGTTTCGGACGCAGCGATAGTTTTGTCGTGGCCACGACATATTAGGCTCGTTTGAGATGAGCAAAATCTGCGCAGAACTGATAACCGGTGATGCATGCCGGTCAGAAATGTGTCCGAGGGTGGGCCGCCTTGCTCTGATGTCATGTTGACGAATGTCAAAAACCTCTCACGAGGGCGAGGCGGATGTGTCGGATTCTGCAGTCGAGCACAGTTGCTCTCCACTGACTGCGCCGACAAAAAGCACAATGGGAAACGACTTGATGACGACACAGCTTAATGCTAATTGGTTTAAACAACCGTGATCTCTTTAAAAATGTTTGATTTTAAAACTCTAATTTCATGATTTTATGTGTATAAATTATGTATGAATATTCCCAAACTCTCTGACAGTGCGATCTCTCTATGGGTTATGTGATTGTTGTCCTATTTATAAAAATATATAAAAACATGTCTGTAATTAAAGTTAAAATGATTGATACCCAGCTAACACTGTTACGTTGTGATGAAAAAATATTATGAATATTATGAATATGAATATTTTCAAATATATTTCAAAATATACAAAAAATAGCCAAAAATATATTTGCTAAAATATATTTTCAAATATATTTACAAAAATATATTTTCTAAAAATATATTTTTTCGCCATTTTTTGTATATTTTAAAAAAATACATTTTAAAAATATATTTTTCAAAAGCATTTAAAAATATATTTTGCCCTACATATATTTCAACCCAAGAAAATACATTCACATGTGACATTTGAAAAACGTTTATTTGTTGTCTATAACATGTGAACATTTGAATAAAAATCAGCAAGGAACATACTTTACAATGTTAAAAAAATATTTTTACAATATTACAATATATTGAAAAAAAAAAAAAAAAACTTTTTGCTTTCAAAAAGTCTCAGTTTCCCAGTTCAAATCCTCAAAGCCTCTTTGGATACATTTGGAAATCTCTTCTTGACTGTGAGACAAAAATAAGTTATTTTTTTAGTTAACTAAATGTTTCTAGTAAATTTTCCTTTCACCAAGTATTGACTTACCTATATGGCTGCCATGGTTTCCTCGTCAAGGGCACTCCACCACTGTAAGTTTTGCTCTTTGCTCCTACAAAAGACAAAACACAATAACTGAACATCTGTACAGGTATAGAGGGCATGCACTTTGTCTTCTGACTAGTTTTGGATTTCCTGATATTTTTGTTTACACTGGAACTAAAACAACATGTATACTGGATTGTAAAGATATTTAATGGGCATATTTTTGGACAGTACAGTAAAGAAACTGATGATTGAGGAGAGGTCGAATTAGCCTTTCTTTACACTTCTGCATTACATTTTCAATTTTACAAATGAAGGGATAGTGGGATATCACAAAGGCACATTGATTTAATGTATGTAGGAGTTATAACACTTCCTGATTCCCTTTTCTCACCATAAATTTGTTGCCTCGCCATGGCCAAACCGTTTGAGATATCCAACATCCGTTTGCAATTTAACAACTTCAATGTCTTAGCACCAAGTTAAAAAAGTTTGGTATAAATTGTATAAAGCCTGTATGAGTAGAACTTGTTTTTGTCACAAGCTGGGCTAGAACTTGGGTCTCTGGTGTGGTGGTTGAGAGATTTGCCACTAGGCCACAGAGGCTGTAACATTGGATCCAAACGAAACACTCAAGGCAGAACTCCAGGCAATGTCGGTTTATTTTAAAAAAAGTCTTTGCAAGCCAAAAATCCAACAAAAGTTCTTCTCAGACAGAGGCATTAGTAACATGAGAGATAAATGAAAAAAAAAAACTACATAGGAAAATAAAAACTCCACGAGGGGAGAAAACAAAACTAGGGCTCAGAAAGAATCAAATAACTAAGAACACCTTACTTGAGGTAGCTTGGAAGGACTAGGAAGGACTAGGAAGGACTAGGAAGGACTAGGAAGGACTAGGAAGGACTAGGAAGGACTAGGAAGGACTAGGAAGGACTAGGAAGGACTAGGAAGGACTAGGAAGGACTAGGAAGGACTAGGAAGGACTAGGAAAAACAAGGCAGGTAGCACGCAGCCAAGACTCAAAAACCAAGTGAGGAACAAAGGGAAAAAACACTGCTAAAATACCCTAGGATAAACAAGGCACAGGTGACCTGGATAATGCTAACAAGATCAAACGAGGAAGAATTAAGGCAGAGGGGAACACAGGGGACCTCTAGAGGCATGGAGACAAATTACAGGAGGTAGAATGCTGACAGTTTTTTCAAAAAATTCACATTCAACCCAAAATAGATGACTTCCTGTTGATGGGAGCTAATAACTGTAAATTAGAAAGTTGTCTGGCTTAATGAGAACAATATGTGTACTGAGTTTGGTGACTGTAGTTAAAATTAATCCCCCCACTTTTGTCAAAACGGGGCGCTGTAGAGCCCCTCCTCCCCACCCATTTCTAGGGTTTTGCCCATGTCTACTCGCTGACATCCCTGACGTGTGTTTCATGCAATTTAAAGCAAGCTAAGAGTCTCAAAAGCATCCAAAACGAATATTAAAATTTGATGTGTTGCCATGGCAACAGCGCCAAAGTGATCACAATTCTTTTCAAAGGTCTACATTCACCATGTCTTGACAACATTATTCTGACGAAGTTTGAAGCAAATTGAATAAAAATTAGAGGGTGATCTCTAAGCATTTTGAAAGTGACACACTTCCTGCTGCCAGTTGGTGGCACTATAACTTTGACTCACAAAAGTCATATCCATGTGATCATCCTCGTACAACAAACACACAGCTGAAGTTTCATAAAAATCAATCAATGTATGATAAAGTTATAACACATTTCCTGTCTCCCTTTTCTTGCCATAAATTTGTTGCCTTGCAACAAAATCCGCTGGCAATTTTTTATGATCAATGTCTTGACTTCATGCTGACAGAGTTTGGTAGTGATCGGATTAATCACCTAGGAAGAGTAGGACATCCCATAATAACTGACTTCCTGTTGAGCTGGAATATAACTTAGAGCACAAAAGTTGTTCGTCCCGATGAGGTCTATATGTGTAGCGAGGTTCATACTAATGCATGCAAGCGTTTTTGATATATGGACCAAGTTTTTGGAGCCTATTCAAGGGGGCGCTGTCGAGCTCCCCTGCCACTCCCGGATACCAGCTTCTGCCCGGCACAGATTCCGATGTGTGTGCAAAGTTTCAAGAGTTTTTGAGCATGGTAAGGGCCCCAAAAGTGCCCGAATAGTCGAAAAATAAATAAATAAATAATATATATATATATATATATATATATATATATATATATATATATATATATATATATAGCTGCAAGCAGCAATGACGGGCCCAAGCCCAGTGGCACCGTCACCCCGGTGGCTTCAGGGCAACTGTGCACAGTGGGCAATGAGCATTTAAAATGGTTAAACATAAAAGGTTGTAAGGAACCCCCCATCGGCCCAAAAACGGAATCCGACGGCCTGGGCAAAGGTTAACGCGTGTATGCCTTTTCAGTGCCTCAGTGAAGTTCACTTAATTTCACTTGTTTAATCTGACTCCAATTTCAAAAGATTCTTATTCTTAGGTTGTGCTTCCAATTAGAAATTAATCATTAGTTATGCCTTAATTTAGAATTTTTATTATTCTGATTACCTTATATCTTCAATTATTTCGTTCACTGCAGTCCCGGTATCGCTTTAGAAAAGTCACTTTGGCCAACTGAGTGCTCTTCCTGGACACAAACTCATCAGTTCTGACCTTAAACATTGGATGCAGGGTAAATATCTACCTTTAAGTCGGTCACGCTCTGCTTACTCGTAACAAAAAGTTTTGATATATTTACGAAAACTGCAACTTATTTAAGGCAGCGATAGTCAGAAATCGAAATGGACTTAATTGATGTGCCCCATGCTCTATCTATTAAACCTTCCGTATGATCAATCCTGAACACAGATTTGCGGTAATACCTTCACTTTAATCTACTAGAAATAATGAATTAAGAATAATACAGAATAAACCAAATATAACATTTGTGTCTGGATACCTGCATTCTGCCATCATCCTCCATTTACAAAGCAGATGACAGTATTACCATTCCATTTATCACTCTGCCCTTCTATGACTATAACAATAAGAAGAAAACTAACGGATACAATAGGGGCTACAGCACCTTCGGTGCTTGGCCCCTTAAAACTAACGGATACAATAGGGGCTTAACTAATGAACTTAACATAGAAGATATTACATCGGCAGAGCTCCTTCATGTTACAAAAGATTCAGCAGAAAAATCTGGCTCATTACATTTTTGTTGCTCTACGTTTACCTCATTACCATTCTCCATCATCCCCAACAATATACAAAACACTTGCAACTTCCCGTACAGGCCACCAATCTGTAACACTCTCAATATTAGTAAGGTTACATCAATAAAGAGAAAAACAGTTCAGTCATTTTCATATGCAAAAAGATGTGTATTATACCAACACCCAAATTATATTTAATTTTACCACATGAACAAAGTCCACCATTTTGTAATATATCATAGTCCCCATAGTCTTTGCACAAACAGATGAAACTCCCACGTATCTCTTACCATGAATTTGGTTAGTCCCAGACAAATGTACCCCAGTCCTTTGTGCTGCGTTGTGCTGCGTTGTAATAAAAGGTCCAAACAGTAGTAATGTAATGTTTGACACCAAAGCTTCGAAGCTTGTATAAAAATAACGAAACATCTCACAGTGAAGCACTGTACTGGAGCTTGATTCACTAGACCATTGACCATTCAATTGACCATTCTCTTCGTTTATTTTGATAATATATGCCCAAGCTTGGCTATTTTTTTCCCCCAAAATTTATTCACAGACTCATTTAGTCTCATTATGTAGAAATGACATGTGAAAGTATATTTTTTTTGAATATGCAAAATATGCAAATGTGAAAGAATTTTTTTTATATAGACCAATTATTTGCATTGTATTATGCGCTTTTCATGGCACAAACTGATATATTACATGAAACAGTCAAAAAAAGGCTGGGTCGTCTGGGAAGCAAAGGCAGTTTTTTCCACCTTTTGACCACAAGATGTCGTTAGTGTGCACCGTTTTGAAAAGCTTCGAGTAATGAACCTTTTTACGATACAGTTGAGGGGAAAGCCTAGGTGCTCCACAAAGCTTCATTTCGCCATCACTTCCAAACAGTCACGAAACGCCCCAAAACACACAAGTATATCTTGCCAGTGAGGGATTAGCTGCAAACAAGGGGTGTGTCTCAATCAGCTCCCTAGTTCAGTAGTCAGGGCACTAATCAGGGAGTCGGCCACTTTAAGGGCTGTCTCAATCGTGAATCCTTCCAGGGCACTGAACCGTTCGCTCCCTAAAAAAAATCCCACAATGCACCATGAAAACCAGAGAGCATCGATGCTCACTATGCTCCCTTAACAGAAGTTCTGAAGCGTGAAACTTAAATCACGTGAGCCAACTCACTACACATAACGATGTGCGATAGACATCTTTAAAAATACAGACCATTATTTTATTATATTTCCGCATAAACCTACATCACTAGACAGGTAATGAACATAATCTAGCTAACATTTATAATTTATTTACGGTTGACATGTTGCATGTATATGTAACAAGCAAAGAATTCATCAATGTTTTTTAAATAACATTATAATTAATGTCAGAAAGATATCAGCTCTGCTTTTGTTCATAAATATCAGTAGTGATGTTGTACAATGAGGACGTTGTCACGTTGCCGGAAATAGAGTCATAAGTGTCCCAATGTGTAGTGAGCCAGCATTCTTTACTGTCCTTATCAGTGCCCGATTTCCTGTACACGATATACTGATTCACGAGCTCGGGAGCTAGGGAACTGATTGAGACACACCCAAGGATATCCACCTAGTAAACTAGAGGTCCATCAATTGGAAAAGTTCCCGGGAACAACAACACACCACACATTGGTTCCTATACACATATGAAATCAGCATTCATGAAGAAAATCACCAGACAGGAAGAGACAAAAACAGGAAATAATACACGAGTCCAGCACAGCATTATAGGAAATGGAATCAAAAGATCATAGCATTAGTAATCAAGATATACAACTTGATTACCTTAATGCAATTTACATTCTTACACAACATACTGACATAAATTCAATATCGATATGTAGAGGTGCTACACACTTACTGAACAAGTACAGCAACTTAAAACATATCTGTAACGGATCTGGTGTGTTCTAGTCACCACACAAGGAAGTGCAGATACAAAGTCTTTAATTAAACTCAGTAGATAACAGGAGAACCAAAGTAACACGAACACACTCTAAAAAAAAAAAAGACAATACAGGACAAGGAACTCAAACTGCAGGCTTATAAACACAGCAGACAAAGGGAGAAACTAACTAGACACACCTGAACTGAAGACACTAATTAATCAGTAACTAAGGGAACTAAATAATGGCGGGAAACTGAACAAAGGAACAAAGGAACATGTGATAAAAGACAAACAAACTCATAAGAACAGAACATAAATGTGACAATAACTTACCTGGTCTCAAAAAATAAGTATATTACACGTTTTGTTAGACAAGGGAACAACTGTTTGATTACATTTATAGTCAGAAAACAAATTATTGTTATATAGCTCTGTCCCGTATTAAGCGAGGTACGAAGAATGGACCCCTGGTCTTACTGTGTGTATCAGTGCATTATTTTGATACATGGCACCACCTTCAGGGTACGACATTTGAACCATTGGGTGCACATGGTCCTCCAAAATGGTTTGGTAGTCTTTGTCAGTGACACAGCCATCTTGCACAAATAGTTAGCCTAGAGAATCCAATGATATTACATCCCAGACCATCACTGATCCACCCCTGTGCTTCACTTTGGTCATGTAACAGTCTGGGTGGTCATTTTCTTTGGTGCTTCTCCACACTAATTCTCCTGGGTGTGGGAAAGACAGTGATAATGTGGTGGTATGCTGACATTACCCTGGATACCGTGGCTCTCGATACACCAAAAAAGACTAGCTGTCTTGGTCACAGATGTGACCAGGGAGATGTGCACCAATCATTTTTCCTCTTTTGAACTCTGATGTGTCTCCTATTATGTTGTATGGGTTGCAATATTTTATGTACAGCTGTGCTATTGCCCTGCTAATTCAATATTTACACTCTGCTCTTATTGATTTGATGTGAAATTAGTGAAGATTGGCATACATAGGCGTGAAACCTCCAACACATATTTGCCAGCGTTTCAATTTCATTGTCCAACCCCTGTGTGTATTGTCAAATACACAAGTTTCTTCTTTTCTTATTTGTACAGTATTGTTGATGGCAAAATTGGTATATGTGAAAATTTGAGGAAAAAAAAAAGATATTTTTTGAGCCTATTAATTCAAGTGCTTGGTTTCCCCTAACGGAATCTATATTTTATATTTTTATTTTTCTATATTTTTAAATACCTTTTTTCATGCTGAAACAATTTGTTGCTAAATTGTTTGAGAACCTAGATTGTCTTTGTAACGTCTTTGTAATGTCTAATATATAAACCCAACAGCAAATAAAATATCACAGGCTGACATTTTTATGCTGTATTCAGTTTATTGCAAGCAGTCAATGCTTCAGAGCAAGATAATACTGAGATTAAGGAACACTCTTCACAGATAATGGCTACAATTACTCAGGCTTACTTCTTTCAAAGACAGTGAATGTCATTTGATGAGTGTGGATTCAGGAAAGAGAACGAGCATATGTCGATTGTGGTTGTCTCTGGTTTGAACCTCTTGGCCCCCTTTGGTTAGCATGCTGTTCTGGATTTCCAGAAGTAATTCTTGCAGCCTGGCTTTCGCTCTTTTTCTCCATTGTCTCTCCTCATTAGGTCCAGTCCACTCTGTAGTAATCCCAGAGATGGGCTGTCAGACTGGATGGCTGCTGGGTCTGAGTTACTGAGCAACCACTGGAGCTCTGGAAGGGAGTATCTCTCTGGCATCTGAAGAATTAAAGCATTTTTTTTTTCAGGTTGGAAAGAGGAATCAATACTTTATTATGCCTTAAAACAACAATATGTGCTTCCAAGATGGTGTATTACTTTTATTCAAATGCATTGAGGTTTTGAGTGTTACCTTAAAAGCTTACCTCTTCATCAGCTGAAGTGCCATGAGATGCCTGTAGCGCAGAATTCATAATCATGTGAGATCGACTGCCTGATATGATGCCTGCTGTCATGGCAAAACAGAGCAGGGAGACAGTGAGGTGAAGTTGGGAGGAGGCCATCTCTGCTGTCTTGTTCAAGGATGTGGTTTGTTCAACCTTGGTTCAAGCCTCTCAGCTGCACTGTGCTCCCTTAATGTGTTCTTGCTTATCTGGACTGCTTTTTATACTGGTACCTCCTCCTGCACAGAGTTAAAATTAGTTGCGCCCTGAGAAGTTTTACAATTTAAATATTAACAAATTAAACTGGTCCCAGCTGGTGTCTTCTGTTCAGATGTAACTTCAATTACAGCTACATCTTGTTTCCATCTTCATGGAAGTAAATTTTTTTTTCTGCTGTCTAAACAAAGTGCATCCAAACGAAGCCGGACCCCTAATAAACCACTAATTAGCCCCCATTACATTGATCTGTTGCTAGAGTGACCTCCCTACCAAAGTTTCTGGGTCATAAATTCTTGACAGCTATCATTGGCAAATGGATGTTACCAGGAAACAGGTCAAATAATACTTTTTTTAAAAAAGGTTCTTACATCTGGGAAAAACAAATTCTAAGTGACAATTTTCTGCATGCGTTTACTGCTTGAGTTTCTTGTTTATGTATTTTCCCACTGTGAATTGTCTTGTTTATGTATTTTCCCACTGTGGATTGGTGAAATATATGAATATGTATTGTTTATGAAAATATTTACAGAGAATGCTGTGTAAAAGCCATAATTCATTCTGGCACTCTTACACACTTACATTCTCCTTTCACATACATACATTTTTACTCTCACACACTTGAATTCTCTTTTCACATACATACATTTTTACTCTCACACACTTACATTCTCCTTTCACATACATACATTTCTACTCTCACACACACTTACATTCACCTTTCACGAACATATATATCTACTCTCACACACTTACATTCTGCTTTCACATACATACATTTCTACTCTCACACACACTTGCATTCTCCTTTCACATACATATGTATATTTTGGGTTGTTTTAGTCCAAGGGCTGGGTAAACGTAGGACAGAACACAGGTTGGCCTAATTTTACTCAGCAAAAAACATATCTAGTTTATTTACCCAGCATAAAGGGTTTATTTTATTATTATTTTTTTTTTATTATTATATAGTTTATTTACAGTTTTTCTTGATTGTTTACACACATTTTCTGAAAGCATGCCTCATACTCTCAGAACTCTACACACAAATCAAAAAACACACACACAATGGGCAAAACCCCTCAATTCTCCTGCAAAATGAAACTTTACATTCAAAACAATGTTCTTTCTTCTCAAAATGGTATTTTGTTTTCAAATGACACACACAAACCATCATATGAATAGACATTTATAAGAACCAGTTGAACACTGATGTGCTCTATGTAAAACACTATGATGAATGGAAAACACTTCTCTATTCATCATAATGACTTTGGTCTTTATTTGGTTCAGTGTTACACTTACTACAGACAGTACATACATAAGTGTGTTGTAAAATATTTGTAGTAGTATATATATATATATATATATATATATACATATATATATGTATGTATGTGTGTATATACATACATATACATATATATATATATATATATATATATATATATATATATATATACATACATATATATATATATATATATATATATATATATATACATACATATATATATATATATATATATATACATACATATACATACATTTTATATATATTTATATATATATATATATATATATATATATATATATATATATATATATATATATATATATATATATGTATGTATATATAGTCAGAACACACAAATACACGGTAACAAATATATTTTATTTTTCCAACAAAAACAATGTACAGTGCACATCCCAACCAATGCAAAGTTGCACATACCGTACAAAACAACAGAAGAATTTACTGTATACAGTTACAGTAAAAAAAAACTATGCTGCTCTGCCTCTGTTTCCATTGTTGGCATCCATTGCTCCAAAACAGAAGAGCTCACCAGTTGCCCTTTTATGCTAAAGCTCTGTTTGCTAATTGTAAAAATGTGTGACAGGTGTTTGCCCATGTGATGAGTCAGTGTGCATATTTGAATGGCAGTGTGTTCCTTGTGAAAACAAGAGATTTTTCTGCCCGAAAATTGTGCCAAATGCAGAGAATTGTGTGTAGTGTTTTGAAAAAAGTGTGTTTTAGAACTGCAATGTGAGTGTAAAGCAGGAATTGTGCTTGTAGTTTAGCAGAATTGGTTCAGGGGGTTGGTGCATGAGTTACATGCTGTGGTCATTGTGTCTCAAGTACCAATATTTGTGTGTAAACAATTGAGAAAAACTGTAGTACTTACAGATTAAATAATCTAAACCAGTGGTTCCCAAACTTTTTAGCCTTAATAACCCCCATAACTCAATCAATAAGGCTCAAATACCCCTTTATTGACACGAAACCAATATAAATGCAGCGTTTATATTTTAACGCAGTTGTCACAATTACCTAATTTACCAATGAACCAGTTTATTGATTACAATTCAGACTTTAAAATATTGGGAACATTTGAATAAGAAACACAAAGTAATGTAATTGGACATTCCAGCACTTCAAATGTTATTTTGAATATGATGACAATAAACATTATTTATTCATCCTTCAGAGATTGTTCTCATTTGTAAAACTGAAAGTTTCAAGATGTAGGAAATCCAACATTTGATGGAAAACAAACACTTTTATTCAAAAATTTAAAAAAGACACGAAAAATACCACTATAACCAGTAGATGGCGGCAGATAAGCACTTATTGGCTTACATTAGCATTTCCACTCTCCAAGTTCATCACTTTCCTCTGGTGTCACAGGCAAGGCTTAAGCTAGTCCTAGACTAAAATGCATGTTTGAGCTGTTTCAACTGAAAGCAACTTGCACTGACATATCTTAAAATATGCCAGTGTTATTGTTTTGTCTCAAGATGCACACCAGTAAAGTTTTTTTTTTTCTAGGGTATGTTTATAAAAGCTACTTAAATGCCCTAATTGAACTAACGCCTAATCCTGGCTCAGTCTAAGCCCTGTCTGTGAAACCGGGTCAGAATGTACTAAAGTAGGAAAAGTCACAAAGTCTTTCAAATAAATCTTTAAATTACAATGTGCCTACTATGCTTTTTATGAGAGGATTTGTGAGCGTAGGACTTATTAAACTGGCACTAAAAAGAAAAGTATTCAGTGTTTTGAGGGATATTGAGCTGAGTCTAACTTAAACAACTCTGGCCATTATTTTCAACAGTAATGCCTGTGCTTGGCTACAATACTCAATGCTGCAAAATCATGTTGTAAATAGACACATTTTCAGCGATTAATGCTTCAGGTTGGGGTGAAGCTGGGCGACTGACTGCACCCGTAGCAAGCCTATTACGCCTAAGCGACAGCCCTGAACAAACCAAGCAAAATCTAAATCTTTTGCGTACTCCCATGGAACATGCACATGTACCCCCTGTTAGGAATCACTGACCTAAACATTTGTAAAATATTCCACACAACTACTGGTTTATGTCAACTTTATTTTCGATACAGTTCTTAATACAGCTTATTTTATATAGTTTTTACCATGCCTAAAAATATTTCCTACATTTAAAATAATTTAAAGCTGTTTTCCTCTTTGTCTCCATCACTTGTTTAAAACCTGCAATTGCAGTCATATTCGGAACAGTTATCTGTACGTGCGTTGTGCATCGGCATAGCTCGTCAGCGCGGATGAATCTAATGCTTGCTGTCAGTCACCGCACTGGTGTGGATACTGTACTTCAGAATCACAGATTCTACGTCTTGAAAGTATGACCAATATAAGAATTTTCACTGGAAAATATCATCTGAACAAGTAAGTAACATGTCTGCCACTTTTGTTCTGACCAACTGAGGGGAAAAGCATTAGGCATACAATAAATCACGGTGCCAAATTATTATTACTGTTATATTGTTCTCAAATTGTTAATGTTAACAACATCAGCATTGCGTGACTATGTGTATATTATGTGAATATTGCGTGACTATGTGTATCTTATCCTCTCTATTGTAGCTTATGATACTCTGAGCACTGCCTATAACTTTTATTGTGAGCACTTATTGTCTGTTTGCCTCGTCATGACGACTTACTTGTTGTATTCCTCACTTGTAAGTCGCTTTGGATAAAAGTGTCTGCCAAATGAATAAATGTAAATGTACAGGACTCCTTCCTTTCTGTTTACGGACGTGACGTAATGACGCACAGAGGAACTGCTGCATGCTCAAATTTCCCGCGGAAATCCGCCATGTCGCTCTTATTATAAAACATTATTACAAGCTTACCATTGTGAATTGAGACAAGAAAATTAGATGAACACTGGCTGGTTATGTACTTGCTCAAAAATTGATTTTGGATAATTTTTAACCAAAAAAAGTTGCGGACTGCAGCAAACATTTTAGAAGTAAAAATGATACTGTGACGAGCAGGGCAGGCGAGAGCCGTGAGGAAACGGTGCGAGGCCGGTGACGCAAGTGATAACGAGCATCACCTGCGAGGCGCACCGGCCTTGAGTCTCTCACGGAGGAGCTCTGGAAGCATAAAAGGAGGAGCGACAACAGTGAAGGACGAGAGAGGACCAGGCCTGGACTTTATTTTATGTTTTATTATGTACATTACTTTCGTTTTGTTCTTTGTTTATTTTATTAAAGATTATTGTTTCAATGTTCACCGGTTTCCGCCTCCTTCTTCCCGTATTTACGAACTGTGTTACAGATACATTAGGTCTAAAAGTAATTCAAGTGTAATCAAAAGTCCCGTCCCGTTTCCACTGTAATGATGCTCATTCTCCTGCCGGAGATGGGCTCGCATTCGGCGGTGGAACTAATTTCAGACCACCACACTGCATCTCACTCGTAGCCGAAAGATGCCCATAAACAATCAGTGCACAGTTCTGAGAACACATTTCAATATCCAAAGTAATTATATTCAGTGTCTTTAGGAATAAATTGATAATTTTATGCAAGGCATCAAGTGTTTCCTTCATCCAAAAGACGGATACAACACTTGTTTACTGACATCGCATCCCTGTAGTTTGCTTTGCATTAAATAAAATGATTCACAGCACAGCAATGATTTTATAGATTAAATAAAACATACACAAACCTGTATTTCATCAAAAAATGAATACATTCTTCTCTTACATACACATATTATCTTCAGATATACATTTTCTTCTTAGTTATTATTTATAATAAAAGAATTAAAGGAGAATGTAAGTGTGTGAGAGTAGAAATATATGTGAGAGAATGTAAGTATGAGAGGAGAATATATATGTACATGAGGTGCAGAGAAGCTGCGTGAGAGAAAAAAACAGGCTATTCAGGCAGATGCTGCCAAATGTGTCAAATTGACACAAATGTTTTCGGTAGCAGGACCTTCACCAGCTCCCGTGGCTGATGAAAGTGGTGGTGGTGTCGGCGGCAGTGGCATTAACAGTGTTAGTGAGGAGGAGACTCAAAAGGAGAGGGACAGAGATGAGGGAGTGAGGGTAGAACCTGTGGTAAGCCTTGATAAAAATGAGACAAAAACAAGTGGTGGACAAACTGTTGATGATAACACTACAACAATAAAAGAAGTAGGCAGGCTATATACTGTATGATTGCAGTTTGGCTAAGTGTGCAGGTGTAGAAAGCCATAACGTCAGTGTTAAAAAAAGGTCGGAGCAGCTAGTTAACAAGAATCAGTTGACCTTTAAGCTAGTTGTTTTACATCTTCCTGGCTAAGTAAAATAATTTTTATATATATATTATTATGATGATCCGTTGTATTATTGTGAAAACGTTACAATTAAAGCACAGGGCCTCTTCAGTCATGAAATTATATATATATTTCATGACTGAAGAGGCCCTGTGCTTTAATTTGAAGAGGCCTTTTATGAGTTTTTGTCTGCCAATGCAGATAGAAAAGCTACAATTCTGATTAAGAAAGTATACATATTCAGGGCAGGGGAGCGCAAGGACGGGTGGTATTTGTGATCTTATGTGGAGGTAGGCCGGTCTGGGCCAAAATGCCAGGGCCAATTTTTGGTCCCAGTCCATCCCTGTATATGTATGTGAAAGAAGTCTGTGAGAGAGTAGAAATATATGTGTGTGAGAGAGCCTGTTGGGTGCTGCCCTTTTAAAGGGTTAGTTCACCCAAAAATGAAAATTCTGTAATTTATTACTTTCCCTCATGCCGTTCCACATCCGTAAGACCTTCGTTAATCTTCGGAACACAAATTAAATTAAAGCTGCAAGCAGCGTTGAAAGGGCCCTCGCACCCGGGCTCACCGCCACCTGTTGGCTTCAGGAAAACAGCGAAAAGTGGGCGACATGCATGTAAGCGAGTGAATACAGGAGAATTATGCCAAAGTCATTTCGAAATGCCACACTTCCTGTGGCCAACAGGTGGCGCTTTGACCGTAACTGAATTTTGCCATGTTGATATCTTCAGGCCAGGACTTTTATCGAACATGTGAAGTTTGGAGCAGATCGGACATTGTATGCCTGAGTTACAACAACTTCCTGTTTCTTTCGTGGCGTTAATCGCATAAATTAGCACTCAGCCAAGTGTTGCATGATTTAATGTGTCTCTAGCATGTTTGGTACTTCGTGGCATATTGAAATGTGAATCTGGTAGTGAATTACAGTATAAAGCATGCCACTTCCTGTTGCCAGCAGGTGGCGCTATGACTAACTGAATATTATCATATAGACGTCTTTAGGCTAGGACTCTTATCACACATGTGAAGTTTGGAGCAGATCGGACATAGTATGCCTGAGTTACAACCGTTTCCTCTTTCATGGCGAAACATCAGACTTTGTCAGGCCGCCACGGACACGCCCTTCACCGAAAACTCAAGATCTTTGATATTTATCATCGCTAAGGTCTTAAGATTAGACTGACAACATATGATGTTGATCTGGTTAAATCTCCATGAGGAGTTAATCACAGTGTAAAACATGTCATTTCCTGTTGCCTGCAGGTGGCGCTATGACTGTAACTGAATATTGTTATGAAGATGTCTTCAGGTCAGGACTCTAATAAAGCATGTGAAGTTTGGGGCAGATCTGACATTGTTTGTCTGAGTTACAACAACTTCCTTTTTCATGGCGAAAACATCAAACTTTGTCAGGCTGCCACGGACACGCCCTTCAGTGAAAACTCTAGATCTTCGCAATTTAACGTCACAAAGGCCTTTAGATTAGACTGACCAAAAATGACATTGATCTGATTAAATCTCTAGGAGGAGTTCGTTAAAGTACAACGTCTGGAAAATGCAAAAAACGGTGAATTAATTCAAAATATCTGACTTTCTGTTTGGTTTCAGATTTCGCTCCAAGAGAACTTTTTGTAGGTACTGGGCTGATAAAAGTGTGTACCGAATTTCAAACCCCTAGTGTTATGTAGCGAGCGGGGCTGTACGTTAGATGGCGCTATCGAGCCATTTTGCCACGCCCAATTCCGAAACCCATAACAGACGTAAATTTTCACCACTTCTGACGCGTGTGCAAAGTTTCATGAGTTTTCGAGCACGTTTAGGCCCTCTAAAATGCGATTCACTTTGGAGAAGAAGAAGAAGAAGAAGAAGAAGAATTAAAGCTGCAAGCAGCGATGAAAGGGCCCTCGCACCCGGGCTCACCGCCACCCGTTGGCCTCAGGAAAACAGCGAACAGTGGGCAACATGCATGTAAGCGAATAAATACAGGAGAATTATAGCAAAATCATTTAAAAGTGCCACACTTCCTGCTGCCAACAGGTGACGCTATACTAACTGAATATTGTCATATAGATGTCTTTAGGCCAGGACTCTTATCACACATGTGAAGTTTGGAGCAGATCAGACATAGTATGCCTGAGTTACAACAGCTTCCTCTTTCATGGCGAAACATCAGAATTTGTCAGGCTGCCACAGACACGCCCTTCAGCGAAAACTCAAGATCTTTGAGATTTATCATCGCTAAGATCTTAAGATTAGACTGACAACAAATTATGTTGATCTGGTTAAATATCTATGAGGAGTTAATCACAGTGTAACACATGTCATTTCCTGTGTCCCCCAGGTGGCGCTATGACTGTAACTGTATATTGTCATATGGATGTCTTCAGGTCATGACTCTAGTAAAACATGTGAAGTTTGGGGCAGATCGGACATTGTATGTCCAAGTTACAACAACTTCCTGTTTCATGGCGAAAACATCAAACTTTGTCAGGCCGCCACAGACACACCCTTTGGTAAAAACTCTAGATCTTCGCAATTTAACGTCGCAAAGGCCTTTAGATTAGACTGACCAAATATGACATTGATCTGATTAAAGCTCTAGGAGGAGTTCGTTAAAGTACAACGTCTGGAAAATGCAAAAAACGGTGAATTAATTCAAAATATCTGACTTCCTGTTTGGTTTCGGATTTCGCTCCAAGAGAATTTTTTGTAGGTACTGGGCTGATAAATGTGTGTA